>NW_027414221.1:0-40000 GCF_964106895.1 Numenius arquata | reverse complement strand
CCTTTTAAATCCCTTGACTACAAGTACTATCATGCATTAACTCTCCGGTTTGATGCTCGCTGACAGGCCGTATCCTAAGCTGTTTTTCCAGCTTCCGTATCTCTTGCTGGAAAACATCTCTCTAGTGCTCATTGTCAATTGCTCTCTCCTGAAGTTGAGGAAACTCTGTGGATGAACCATTTAATGTAAAAACTTTACATTAAAGAAAAGGATATTAAAACTTCTTAATATGTGAGGCTGGTAACGGCACATCTGTAGTATTATTACATGTGAATATGAGCCGGCGATGTGGGCTAGAAGCCCAGAAAGCCAACGAAAGCATGGCATGCATCAAGAAATTTGTGGCCAGTAAGTCACGGGAGGCGATTCTACGTCTCTACTCTACCCGCGTGATGTTCCAACCTGGAATATTGTGTCCAGCTTTGGAGTGCTTGACACAGGAAGGACTCGGAGCTGCTGGAACGTATCCAGCAGAGGGACTCGAAAATGATTGCAGGGACGGAGAACCTCCCCTAAGAAGAGAGGCTGAGAGAGCTGGGGTTGTTCAGCCTGAAGAACAGAAGGATTCGGGGAGACATTGTAGCAGCCTTCCAGTACCTGAAGGGAGAATACAGGAGAGCTGGAGGGGGAATATTTTTCAGGAGAGGTACTGACAGGACAAGGGGTAATGGTATAAATTGGAAGAGGGGAGATTTAGATTAGATATTAGTAGGAAATTCTTTCCTGTGAGCGTGTGTCGGAGTGAGAGATGGACCCGGAGTAATGATGAGTCTCTATATGAGTATGGTCTTTCTCCCTTTATTCAAGTATTCACAAGACAGAGAAGCAGAGCACGCACTAGCGACAGCTATCTGATTGGCTTACAGTCTCTGTTCACGCGCCTAGAGCGCTCACACTATTAGTGCAGACCTCTTATCCACGCGCAGCAGATGATTCTCTATCTCCCGGAGGCAGTACCGCTTATCACTTATTTATCATGTAGCTACATCTTCATACTTCTGTTTCTCAAGGACAGTTCACAGCCTCCTCCAGGCTTTCATCCCTATCAAAGACTGGGTTGCTCATTGTAATCAAGTCGTGCCCTTTTTCACTCAGCCATTCCTCCACAATTCCCCCTTCTTGTTTTTGAGCAATCCAGGCTTGGTTTACTACTTTTAACATAGCTCTCTTAATACAACTAAGCACTAAACATAAGCATAGAACTATAATCATAAGAGTTATTATAATGCGCAAGCCTTCAAAAGTAAGCCTACTAACCATTGTGGCATATTCCAAAACAAGTTAGCCACCTATCTAAAAACCCATGGTTTTGATGAATTTTGTTTGCATGCTCATTTAAGTACTGCAACTGTTTATGAATTGATACGCTGTGATCGGAAAATTCATACAGCACATGCCTTCAAAATCCTCGCAACCATGACCTTGAGCTAATAGCAAAAAGTCAATTGCCGCTCTATTCTGCAAAATAAGCTATTTTGATCTCATAACAAAGTTTCTATTACCTCAGTGGTGACTTTAGATTGTTTTTCAGCCCAAAAAGCTAACCGTCCTATCTCCTTCAAAGCTCTGCCTGCTGCTGCCCCAGGTACAAACATGGATAAAAACACTCTCTCAGTGGGATTGAGTACGGTAACTTCATCATTGCAATTTGGTGTGAGACTAATGACCGCCCGTTTCGTACGTGCGGTGTTTTCTCCCTTGGTCACATTTTTCCACCAGTTTTGATTTGGGGACAACAACGTTAATTTGCCAAGAAAACATGGACCATCTATCGCATTTTTCGGAATTCCCTGCCATGCCCTGTCACCACATATCAAAAACACGTCTGGCGGCAAGGCTTTTGGTGTGCCATTGTTCCAAATTTGCTGTTCCGCTTTCGTTTCAACCCCAAGGGCTCCCAGTCCTTGTTTTGATGTGTCATTTGTGCCACAAAATGCGCCTTTATATCTATAGTCATAGTAGTTTGCTTTCGGAGAGACGTTTGTCCACCCCGTCCAATTAAATGTTCGATAGTAATTTACGCCAGTAAAGGCAGGTCCTCCAAAAAATATGCAGGTTTGAGTCCAGTTCTGGGAGACATTTCCAATTCTCATTGATCCTAACAGTTCTAATTCTTGAGGGTCCCAAGGCAGCGTAACATTCAAGCTATTAAGGAGCGTGGCACTACAATTACTAACGTTCTGGGAATTAGTGCAGTTCTGCTTACTATACTTGCTATCCACCGTGCGCCTGCGAGTGCCGCTGGGTGCTCTCGGGATCTCGCCGCGGTACCACCGCGCGCCTCCCAGTGCCGCCGAGCGCTTTTCCGATATCCCCGCTCCTTCACCACGGTGCTCGAGGTGCCGCCGGGCGCTCTCCCGAGCTCGCCGCGCTACCATCGTGCGCATCCGAGTGCTGCCAGGCGCTCTCTCGGTATCGCCGCTCCTTCCCCACGGTGCTCGGGGTGCCACCGGGCGCTCTGCTGAGCTCGCTGCACTACCACCGTGCGCCTCCAGGTGCCGCTGTGCGTCCTGTCGACCCGATGCCCGCTCATCCCGCTCCTCGGAGTGCCGCCGGCGCTCTCCCGAGCTCGTCGCGCTAGCACCGTGCGCCGGCGAGTGCCACGGGGCACTCTCGGGATCTCGCAGCGGTACCACCGCGCGCCTCCTAGTACCGCTGAGCGTTCTCCCATATGGCTGCTCCTTCACCCTGCTTTTCTATGTGCCGCCGGGCTCTCTGCCGAACTCGCCGCACTACCAGCGTGCGCCTCCGAGTGCCGCCGAGCACAATCCCTGTATCACCACTCGTTGACCCAGCGCATCGGGGTGCCGCTAGACACCATGCTGAGCTCTTCGCACCCAGCGCCGGCAAGTGCCACCGGGAAATCGACAGAGTCTGCAGGGCCCTAGGGAAGACCACAGGCCCCTACGGAACCCTACACAACCCTCTGGAAACTTATGGCACCCTACAAGAGCCTACCAACCCCTGCGGGCACTTACAGAACCCTACAGGTCCCTACGGAAATCTACGGGACTCTACGGGCCCCTAGGGAAGCCTACGGCTTTCGACAGAACCTTACGAGCCCCTCTGGAACCCTACAGAATACTCCAGGACCCGACAGCACTCTACAAGACCCTTAGCAACACAACGGAACCTCACGAAAACCCTATGGGCTCCTACAGAACACTGCAGGCACCTACGGAATCCTACAGAACCCTACAGACACCTGCGGGCACTTACAGAACCCTGCAGGCCCCTACGGAACGCTACAGGTCCATACAGAACCCCACAGGGCCCTACGGAACTTTACCAGCCACTACGGAACTCTACGGGCCCCTACAGAACCCTGCAGAACCCTCCGGAACCTTACAGAATCCCACGAATTCCTACAGACTCCTGCGGGCACTTACACAAACCTACAGGCCCCTACGGAACACTGCCAGCCCCTACGGAAGGAACCTTACGGGCCCCTACAGAACACTACTGGCTCCTGCGGTACTCTACAGGCCTCTAGGGAACCTACGAAGCTCTACTGAGCCCTGTGGATCCTTACGGAACAGTACAGGCCCCTTCAGACCTCTGCGGGCGCTTATGGAAACCTACAGGACCCTACGGAACTGTACGAGACTCTACAGGCCCCTAGGGAACACCACAGGCCCCTACGGAACCCTACACAACCCTCTGGAAACTTATGGCACCCTACAAGCTCCTACCAACCCCTGTGGGCACTTACAGAACCCTACAGGACCCTACGGAAATCTATGGGACACTACGGGCCCCTAGGGAACCCTACAGATTTTGACGGAACCCTACGAGCCCCTCTGGAACCCTACAGAATACTCCAGGACCCGACAGAACTCTACAAGACCCTTAGCGACACAACGGAACCTCACGAAAACCCTATGGGCTCCTACAGAACACTGCAGGTGCCAACGGAACCCTACAGACCCCTACGGAATACTACCAGCCACTACGGAAACCTATGGCCCCTACGGAACTCTACGGAACCTGACAGAAACACTGTGCGCCCCTACAGGCCCTTGCGGGCACTTGCAGAACTCTGCAGGAACCCACGGAACTTTATGGAACCCTACCAGCCCCTACGGAAGCCTAAAGACCCTTGCAGGCAGTTACGGAACGGTACAGGACCCTACGGAACTTTACCAGCCACTATGGAACTCTAGGGGCCCCTACGGAACCCTGCAGAACCCTCCGGAACCTTACAGAATCCCACGAATTCCTACAGACTCCTGCGGGCACTTACTCAACCCTAGCGGACCCTACGGAACACTGCCAGCCCCTATGAAAGGAACCCTACGGGCCCCTAGAGAACACTACTGGCTCCTGCGGTACTCTACAGGCCTCTAGGGAACCTACGAAGCTCTACTGAGCCCTGTGGATCCTTACGGAACAGTACGGGCCCCTTCAGACCTCTGCGGGCGCTTATGGAAACCTACAGGACCCTACGGAACTGTACGAGACTCTACAGGCCCCTAGGGAACACCACAGGCCCCTACGGAACCCTACACAACCCTCTGGAAACTTATGGCACCCTACAAGCTCCTACCAACCCCTGTGGGCACTTACAGAACCCTACAGGACCCTACGGAAATCTATGGGACACTACGGGCCCCTAGGGAACACTACAGATTTTGACGGAACCCTACGAGCCGCTCTGGAACCCTACAGAATACTCCAGGACCCGACAGAACTCTACAAGACCCTTAGCGACACAACGGAACCTCATGAAAACCCTATGGGCTCCTACAGAACACTGCAGGTGCCAACGGAACCCTACAGACCCCTACGGAATACTACCAGCCACTACGGAAACCTATGGCCCCTACGGAACTCTACGGAACCTGACAGAAACACTGTGCGCCCCTACAGGCCCTTGCGGGCACTTGCAGAACTCTGCAGGAACCCACGGAACTTTATGGAACCCTCCCAGCCCCTACGGAAGCCTAAAGACCCTTGCAGGCAGTTACGGAACGGTACAGGACCCTACGGAACTTTACCAGCCACTATGGAACTCTAGGGGCCCCTACGGAACCCTGCAGAACCCTCCGGAACCTTACAGAATCCCACGAATTCCTACAGACTCCTGCGGGCACTTACTCAACCCTAGCGGACCCTACGGAACACTGCCAGCCCCTATGAAAGGAACCCTACGGGCCCCTAGAGAACACTACTGGCTCCTGCGGTACTCTACAGGCCTCTAGGGAACCTACGAAGCTCTACTGAGCCCTGTGGATCCTTACGGAACAGTACAGGCCCCTTCAGACCTCTGCGGGCGCTTATGGAAACCTACAGGACCCTACGGAACTGTACGAGACTCTACAGGCCCCTAGGGAACACCACAGGCCCCTACGGAACCCTACACAACCCTCTGGAAACTTATGGCACCCTACAAGCTCCTACCAACCCCTGTGGGCACTTACAGAACCCTACAGGACCCTACGGAAATCTATGGGACACTACGGGCCCCTAGGGAACCCTACAGATTTTGACGGAACCCTACGAGCCCCTCTGGAACCCTACAGAATACTCCAGGACCCGACAGAACTCTACAAGACCCTTAGCGACACAACGGAACCTCACGAAAACCCTATGGGCTCCTACAGAACACTGCAGGTGCCAACGGAACCCTACAGACCCCTACGGAATACTACCAGCCACTACGGAAACCTATGGCCCCTACGGAACTCTACGGAACCTGACAGAAACACTGTGCGCCCCTACAGGCCCTTGCGGGCACTTGCAGAACTCTGCAGGAACCCACGGAACTTTATGGAACCCTACCAGCCCCTACGGAAGCCTAAAGACCCTTGCAGGCAGTTACGGAACGGTACAGGACCCTACGGAACTTTACCAGCCACTATGGAACTCTAGGGGCCCCTACGGAACCCTGCAGAACCCTCCGGAACCTTACAGAATCCCACGAATTCCTACAGACTCCTGCGGGCACTTACTCAACCCTAGCGGACCCTACGGAACACTGCCAGCCCCTATGAAAGGAACCCTACGGGCCCCTAGAGAACACTACTGGCTCCTGCGGTACTCTACAGGCCTCTAGGGAACCTACGAAGCTCTACTGAGCCCTGTGGATCCTTACGGAACAGTACGGGCCCCTTCAGACCTCTGCGGGCGCTTATGGAAACCTACAGGACCCTACGGAACTGTACGAGACTCTACAGGCCCCTAGGGAACACCACAGGCCCCTACGGAACCCTACACAACCCTCTGGAAACTTATGGCACCCTACAAGCTCCTACCAACCCCTGTGGGCACTTACAGAACCCTACAGGACCCTACGGAAATCTATGGGACACTACGGGCCCCTAGGGAACACTACAGATTTTGACGGAACCCTACGAGCCGCTCTGGAACCCTACAGAATACTCCAGGACCCGACAGAACTCTACAAGACCCTTAGCGACACAACGGAACCTCATGAAAACCCTATGGGCTCCTACAGAACACTGCAGGTGCCAACGGAACCCTACAGACCCCTACGGAATACTACCAGCCACTACGGAAACCTATGGCCCCTACGGAACTCTACGGAACCTGACAGAAACACTGTGCGCCCCTACAGGCCCTTGCGGGCACTTGCAGAACTCTGCAGGAACCCACGGAACTTTATGGAACCCTCCCAGCCCCTACGGAAGCCTAAAGACCCTTGCAGGCAGTTACGGAACGGTACAGGACCCTACGGAACTTTACCAGCCACTATGGAACTCTAGGGGCCCCTACGGAACCCTGCAGAACTATCCGGAACCTTACAGAATCCCACAGACTCCTACAGACTCCTGCGGGCACTTACTCAACCCTAGCGGACCCTACGGAACACTGCCAGCCCCTATGAAAGGAACCCTACGGGCCCCTAGAGAACACTACTGGCTCCTGCGGTACTCTACAGGCCTCTAGGGAACCTACGAAGCTCTACTGAGCCCTGTGGATCCTTACGGAACAGTACGGGCCCATTCAGACCTCTGCGGGCGCTTATGGAAACCTACAGGACCCTACGGAACTGTACGAGACTCTACAGGCCCCTAGGGAACACCACAGGCCCCTACGGAACCGTACGAGACTCTACAGGACCCTAGGGAACACCACAGGCCCCTACGGAACCCTACACAACCCTCTGGAAACTTATGGCACCCTACAAGATCCTACCAACCCCTGCGGGCACTTACAGAACCCTACAGGTCCCTACGGAAATCTACGGGACTCCACGGGCCCCTAGGGAAGCCTACGGATTTCGACGGAACCTTACGAGGCCCTCTGGAACCCTACAGAATACTCCAGGACCCGACAGCACTCTACAAGACCCTTAGCAACACAACGGAACCTCACGAAAACCCTATGGGCTCCTACAGAACACTGCAGGTGCTTACGGAACCCTACAGACCCGTACAGACACCTACGGGCACTTACAGAACACTGCAGGCCCCTACGGAACCCTACAGGTCCATACAGAACCCCACAGGGCCCTACGGAACTTTACCAGCCACTACGGAACTCTACGGGCCCCTACAGAACCCTGCAGAACCCTCCGGAACCTTACAGAATCCCACGAATTCCTACAGACTCCTGCGGGCACTTACACAAACCTACAGGCCCCTACGGAACACTGCCAGCCCCTACGGAAGGAACCTTACGGGCCCCTACAGAACACTACTGGCTCCTGCGGTACTCTACAGGCCTCTAGGGAACCTACGAAGCTCTACTGAGCCCTGTGGATCCTTACGGAACAGTACAGGCCCCTTCAGACCTCTGCGGGCGCTTATGGAAACCTACAGGACCCTACGGAACTGTACGAGACTCTACAGGCCCCTAGGGAACACCACAGGCCCCTACGGAACCGTACGAGACTCTACAGGACCCTAGGGAACACCACAGGCCCCTACGGAACCCTACACAACCCTCTGGAAACTTATGGCACCCTACAAGATCCTACCAACCCCTGCGGGCACTTACAGAACCCTACAGGTCCCTACGGAAATCTACGGGACTCCACGGGCCCCTAGGGAAGCCTACGGATTTCGACGGAACCTTACGAGGCCCTCTGGAACCCTACAGAATACTCCAGGACCCGACAGCACTCTACAAGACCCTTAGCAACACAACGGAACCTCACGAAAACCCTATGGGCTCCTACAGAACACTGCAGGCACCTACGGAATCCTACAGAACCCTACAGACACCTGCGGGCACTTACAGAACCCTGCAGGCCCCTACGGAACGCTACAGGTCCATACAGAACCCCACAGGGCCCTACGGAACTTTACCAGCCACTACGGAACTCTACGGGCCCCTACAGAACCCTGCAGAACCCTCCGGAACCTTACAGAATCCCACAGACTCCTACAGACTCCTGCGGGCACTTACTCAACCCTAGCGGACCCTACGGAACACTGCCAGCCCCTATGGAAGGAACCTTACGGGCCCCTACAGAACACTACTGGCTCCTGCGGTACTCTACAGGCCTCTAGGGAACCTACGAAGCTCTACTGAGCCCTGTGGATCTTTACGGAACAGTACAGGCCCCTTCAGACCTCTGCGGGCGCTTATGGAAACCTACAGGACCCTACGGAACTGTACGAGACTCTACAGGCCCCTAGGGAACACCACAGGCCCCTACGGAACCCTACACAACCCTCTGGAAACTTATGGCACCCTACAAGCTCCTACCAACCCCTGCGGGCACTTACAGAACCCTACAGGACCCTACGGAAATCTATGGGACACTACGGGCCCCTAGGGAACCCTACAGATTTTGACGGAACCCTACGAGCCCCTCTGGAACCCTACAGAATACTCCAGGACCCGACAGAATTCTACAAGACCCTTAGCGACACAACGGAACCTCACGAAAACCCTATGGGCTCCTACAGAACACTGCAGGTACCTACGGAATCCTACAGAACCCTACAGACACCTGCGGGCACTTACAGAACCCTGCAGGCCCCTACGGAACGCTACAGGTCCATACAGAACCCCACAGGGCCCTACAGAACTTTACCAGCCACTACGGAACTCTACGGGCCCCTACAGAACCCTGCAGAACCCTCCGGAACCTTACAGAATCCCACAGACTCCTACAGACTCCTGCGGGCACTTACTCAACCCTAGCGGACCCTACGGAACACTGCCAGCCCCTATGGAAGGAACCCTACGGGCCCCTACAGAACACTACTGGCTCCTGCGGTACTCTACAGGCCTCTAGGGAACCTACGAAGCTCTACTGAGCCCTGTGGATCCTTACGGAACAGTACGGGCCCCTTCAGACCTCTGTGGGCGCTTATGGAAACCTACAGGACCCTACGGAAATGTACGAGACTCTACAGGCCCCTAGGGAACACCACAGGCCCCTACAGAACCGTACGAGACTCTACAGGCCCCTAGGGAACACCACAGGCCCCTACGGAACCCTACACAACCCTCTGGAAACTTATGGCACCCTACAAGCTCCTACCAACCCCTGCGGGCACTTACACAACCCTACAGGTCCCTACGGAAATCTACGGGACTCTATGGGCCCCAAGGGAACCCTACGGATTTTGACGGAACCCTACCAGCCCCTCTGGAACCCTACAGAATACTCCAGGACCCGACAGAACTCTACAAGACCCTTAGCGACACAACGGAACCTCACTAAAACCCTATGGGCTCCTACAGAACACTGCAGGTGCCAACGGAACCCTACAGACCCCTACGGAATACTACCAGCCACTACGGAAACCTATGGCCCCTACGGAACTCTACGGAACCTGACAGAAACACTGTGCGCCCCTACAGGCCCTTGCGGGCACTTGCAGAACTCTGCAGGAACCCACGGAACTTTATGGAACCCTACCAGCCCCTACGGAAGCCTAAAGACCCTTGCAGGCAGTTACGGAACGGTACAGGACCCTACGGAACTTTACCAGCCACTATGGAACTCTAGGGGCCCCTACGGAACCCTGCAGAACCCTCCGGAACCTTACAGAATCCCACAGACTCCTACAGACTCCTGCGGGCACTTACTCAACCCTAGCGGACCCTACGGAACACTGCCAGCCCCTATGAAAGGAACCCTACGGGCCCCTAGAGAACACTACTGGCTCCTGCGGTACTCTACAGGCCTCTAGGGAACCTACGAAGCTCTACTGAGCCCTGTGGATCCTTACGGAACAGTACGGGCCCCTTCAGACCTCTGCGGGCGCTTATGGAAACCTACAGGACCCTACGGAACTGTACGAGACTCTACAGGCCCCTAGGGAACACCACAGGCCCCTACGGAACCGTACGAGACTCTACAGGACCCTAGGGAACACCACAGGCCCCTACGGAACCCTACACAACCCTCTGGAAACTTATGGCACCCTACAAGATCCTACCAACCCCTGCGGGCACTTACAGAACCCTACAGGTCCCTACGGAAATCTACGGGACTCCACGGGCCCCTAGGGAAGCCTACGGATTTCGACGGAACCTTACGAGGCCCTCTGGAACCCTACAGAATACTCCAGGACCCGACAGCACTCTACAAGACCCTTAGCAACACAACGGAACCTCACGAAAACCCTATGGGCTCCTACAGAACACTGCAGGCACCTACGGAATCCTACAGAACCCTACAGACACCTGCGGGCACTTACAGAACCCTGCAGGCCCCTACGGAACGCTACAGGTCCATACAGAACCCCACAGGGCCCTACGGAACTTTACCAGCCACTACGGAACTCTACGGGCCCCTACAGAACCCTGCAGAACCCTCCGGAACCTTACAGAATCCCACGAATTCCTACAGACTCCTGCGGGCACTTACACAAACCTACAGGCCCCTACGGAACACTGCCAGCCCCTATGGAAGGAACCTTACGGGCCCCTACAGAACACTACTGGCTCCTGCGGTACTCTACAGGCCTCTAGGGAACCTACGAAGCTCTACTGAGCCCTGTGGATCTTTACGGAACAGTACAGGCCCCTTCAGACCTCTGCGGGCGCTTATGGAAACCTACAGGACCCTACGGAACTGTACGAGACTCTACAGGCCCCTAGGGAACACCACAGGCCCCTACGGAACCCTACACAACCCTCTGGAAACTTATGGCACCCTACAAGCTCCTACCAACCCCTGCGGGCACTTACAGAACCCTACAGGACCCTACGGAAATCTATGGGACACTACGGGCCCCTAGGGAACCCTACAGATTTTGACGGAACCCTACGAGCCCCTCTGGAACCCTACAGAATACTCCAGGACCCGACAGAACTCTACAAGACCCTTAGCGACACAACGGAACCTCACGAAAACCCTATGGGCTCCTACAGAACACTGCAGGTACCTACGGAATCCTACAGAACCCTACAGACACCTGCGGGCACTTACAGAACCCTGCAGGCCCCTACGGAACGCTACAGGTCCATACAGAACCCCACAGGGCCCTACAGAACTTTACCAGCCACTACGGAACTCTACGGGCCCCTACAGAACCCTGCAGAACCCTCCGGAACCTTACAGAATCCCACAGACTCCTACAGACTCCTGCGGGCACTTACTCAACCCTAGCGGACCCTACGGAACACTGCCAGCCCCTATGGAAGGAACCCTACGGGCCCCTACAGAACACTACTGGCTCCTGCGGTACTCTACAGGCCTCTAGGGAACCTACGAAGCTCTACTGAGCCCTGTGGATCCTTACGGAACAGTACGGGCCCCTTCAGACCTCTGTGGGCGCTTATGGAAACCTACAGGACCCTACGGAAATGTACGAGACTCTACAGGCCCCTAGGGAACACCACAGGCCCCTACAGAACCGTACGAGACTCTACAGGCCCCTAGGGAACACCACAGGCCCCTACGGAACCCTACACAACCCTCTGGAAACTTATGGCACCCTACAAGCTCCTACCAACCCCTGCGGGCACTTACACAACCCTACAGGTCCCTACGGAAATCTACGGGACTCTATGGGCCCCAAGGGAACCCTACGGATTTTGACGGAACCCTACCAGCCCCTCTGGAACCCTACAGAATACTCCAGGACCCGACAGAACTCTACAAGACCCTTAGCGACACAACGGAACCTCACTAAAACCCTATGGGCTCCTACAGAACACTGCAGGTGCCAACGGAACCCTACAGACCCCTACGGAATACTACCAGCCACTACGGAAACCTATGGCCCCTACGGAACTCTACGGAACCTGACAGAAACACTGTGCGCCCCTACAGGCCCTTGCGGGCACTTGCAGAACTCTGCAGGAACCCACGGAACTTTATGGAACCCTACCAGCCCCTACGGAAGCCTAAAGACCCTTGCAGGCAGTTACGGAACGGTACAGGGCCCTACGGAACTTTACCAGCCACTATGGAACTCTAGGGGCCCCTACGGAACCCTGCAGAACCCTCCGGAACCTTACAGAATCCCACAGACTCCTACAGACTCCTGCGGGCACTTACTCAACCCTAGCGGACCCTACGGAACACTGCCAGCCCCTATGAAAGGAACCCTACGGGCCCCTAGAGAACACTACTGGCTCCTGCGGTACTCTACAGGCCTCTAGGGAACCTACGAAGCTCTACTGAGCCCTGTGGATCCTTACGGAACAGTACGGGCCCCTTCAGACCTCTGCGGGCGCTTATGGAAACCTACAGGACCCTACGGAACTCTACGAGACTCTACAGGCCCCTAGGGAACACCACAGGCCTCTACGGAACCGTACGAGACTCTACAGGACCCTAGGGAACACCACAGGCCCCTACGGAACCCTACACAACCCTCTGGAAACTTATGGCACCCTACAAGATCCTACCAACCCCTGCGGGCACTTACAGAACCCTACAGGTCCCTACGGAAATCTACGGGACTCCACGGGCCCCTAGGGAAGCCTACGGATTTCGACGGAACCTTACGAGGCCCTCTGGAACCCTACAGAATACTCCAGGACCCGACAGCACTCTACAAGACCCTTAGCAACACAACGGAACCTCACGAAAACCCTATGGGCTCCTACAGAACACTGCAGGCACCTACGGAATCCTACAGAACCCTACAGACACCTGCGGGCACTTACAGAACCCTGCAGGCCCCTACGGAACGCTACAGGTCCATACAGAACCCCACAGGGCCCTACGGAACTTTACCAGCCACTACGGAACTCTACGGGCCCCTACAGAACCCTGCAGAACCCTCCGGAACCTTACAGAATCCCACGAATTCCTACAGACTCCTGCGGGCACTTACACAAACCTACAGGCCCCTACGGAACACTGCCAGCCCCTATGGAAGGAACCTTACGGGCCCCTACAGAACACTACTGGCTCCTGCGGTACTCTACAGGCCTCTAGGGAACCTACGAAGCTCTACTGAGCCCTGTGGATCTTTACGGAACAGTACAGGCCCCTTCAGACCTCTGCGGGCGCTTATGGAAACCTACAGGACCCTACGGAACTGTACGAGACTCTACAGGCCCCTAGGGAACACCACAGGCCCCTACGGAACCCTACACAACCCTCTGGAAACTTATGGCACCCTACAAGCTCCTACCAACCCCTGCGGGCACTTACAGAACCCTACAGGACCCTACGGAAATCTATGGGACACTACGGGCCCCTAGGGAACCCTACAGATTTTGACGGAACCCTACGAGCCCCTCTGGAACCCTACAGAATACTCCAGGACCCGACAGAACTCTACAAGACCCTTAGCGACACAACGGAACCTCACGAAAACCCTATGGGCTCCTACAGAACACTGCAGGTACCTACGGAATCCTACAGAACCCTACAGACACCTGCGGGCACTTACAGAACCCTGCAGGCCCCTACGGAACGCTACAGGTCCATACAGAACCCCACAGGGCCCTACAGAACTTTACCAGCCACTACGGAACTCTACGGGCCCCTACAGAACCCTGCAGAACCCTCCGGAACCTTACAGAATCCCACAGACTCCTACAGACTCCTGCGGGCACTTACTCAACCCTACAGGCCCCTACGGAACACTGCCAGCCCCTATGGAAGGAACCCTACGGGCCCCTAGAGAACACTACTGGCTCCTGCGGTACTCTACAGGCCTCTAGGGAACCTACGAAGCTCTACTGAGCCCTGTGGATCCTTACGGAACAGTACGGGCCCCTTCAGACCTCTGTGGGCGCTTATGGAAACCTACAGGACCCTACGGAAATGTACGAGACTCTACAGGCCCCTAGGGAACACCACAGGCCCCTACAGAACCGTACGAGACTCCACAGGCCCCTAGGGAACACCACAGGCCCCTACGGAACCCTACACAACCCTCTGGAAACTTATGGCACCCTACAAGCTCCTACCAACCCCTGCGGGCACTTACACAACCCTACAGGTCCCTACGGAAATCTACGGGACTCTATGGGCCCCAAGGGAACCCTACGGATTTTGACGGAACCCTACCAGCCCCTCTGGAACCCTACAGAATACTCCAGGACCCGACAGAACTCTACAAGACCCTTAGCGACACAACGGAACCTCACGAAAACCCTATGGGCTCCTACAGAACACTGCAGGTGCCAACGGAACCCTACAGACCCCTACGGAATACTACCAGCCACTACGGAAACCTATGGCCCCTACGGAACTCTACGGAACCTGACAGAAACACTGTGCGCCCCTACAGGCCCTTGCGGGCACTTGCAGAACTCTGCAGGAACCCACGGAACTTTATGGAACCCTACCAGCCCCTACGGAAGCCTAAAGACCCTTGCAGGCAGTTACGGAACGGTACAGGGCCCTACGGAACTTTACCAGCCACTATGGAACTCTAGGGGCCCCTACGGAACCCTGCAGAACCCTCCGGAACCTTACAGAATCCCACAGACTCCTACAGACTCCTGCGGGCACTTACTCAACCCTAGCGGACCCTACGGAACACTGCCAGCCCCTATGAAAGGAACCCTACGGGCCCCTAGAGAACACTACTGGCTCCTGCGGTACTCTACAGGCCTCTAGGGAACCTACGAAGCTCTACTGAGCCCTGTGGATCCTTACGGAACAGTACGGGCCCCTTCAGACCTCTGCGGGCGCTTATGGAAACCTACAGGACCCTACGGAACTGTACGAGACTCTACAGGCCCCTAGGGAACACCACAGGCCCCTACGGAACCGTACGAGACTCTACAGGACCCTAGGGAACACCACAGGCCCCTACGGAACCCTACACAACCCTCTGGAAACTTATGGCACCCTACAAGATCCTACCAACCCCTGCGGGCACTTACAGAACCCTACAGGTCCCTACGGAAATCTACGGGACTCCACGGGCCCCTAGGGAAGCCTACGGATTTCGACGGAACCTTACGAGCCCCTCTGGAACCCTACAGAATACTCCAGGACCCGACAGCACTCTACAAGACCCTTAGCAACACAACGGAACCTCACGAAAACCCTATGGGCTCCTACAGAACACTGCAGGCACCTACGGAATCCTACAGAACCCTACAGACACCTGCGGGCACTTACAGAACCCTGCAGGCCCCTACGGAACGCTACAGGTCCATACAGAACCCCACAGGGCCCTACGGAACTTTACCAGCCACTACGGAACTCTACGGGCCCCTACAGAACCCTGCAGAACCCTCCGGAACCTTACAGAATCCCACAGACTCCTACAGACTCCTGCGGGCACTTACTCAACCCTAGCGGACCCTACGGAACACTGCCAGCTCCTATGGAAGGAACCCTACGGGCCCCTAGAGAACACTACTGGCTCCTGCGGTACTCTACAGGCCTCTAGGGAACCTACGAAGCTTTACGGAGCCCTATGGATCCTTATGGAACAGTACGGGCCCCTTGAGACCTCTGCGGGCGCTTATGGAAACCTACAGGACCCTACGGAACTGTACGAGACTCTACAGGCCCCTAGGAAACACCACAGGCCCCTACGGAACCCTACACAACCCTCTGGAAACTTATGGCACCCTACAAGATCCTACCAACCCCTGCGGGCACTTACACAACCCTACAGGTCCCTACGGAAATCTACGGGACTCCACGGGCCCCTAGGGAAGCCTACGGATTTCGACGGAACCTTACAAGCCCCTCTGGAACCCTACAGAATACTCCAGGACCCGACAGCACTCTACAAGACCCTTAGCAACACAACGGAACCTCACTAAAACCCTATGGACTCCTACAGAACACTGCAGGCGCCTATGGAATCCTACAGAACCCTACAGACACCTGCGGGCACTTACAGAACCCTGCAGGCCCCTACGGAACGCTACAGGTCCATACAGAACCCCACAGGGCCCTACGGAACTTTACCAGCCACTACGGAACTCTACGGGCCCCTACAGAACCCTGCAGAACCCTCCGGAACCTTACAGAATCCCACGAATTCCTAGAGACTCCTGCGGGCACTTACACAAACCTACAGGCCCCTACGGAACACTGCCAGCCCCTACGGAAGGAACTTTACGGGCCCCTACAGAACACTACTGGCTCCTGCGGTACTCTACAGGCCTCTAGGGAACCTACGAAGCTCTACTGAGCCCTGTGGATCCTTACGGAACAGTACGGGCCCCTTCAGACCTCTGCGGGCGCTTATGGAAACCTACAGGACCCTAGGGAACACCACAGGCCCCTACGGAACCGTACGAGACTCTACAGGCCCCTAGGGAACACCACAGGCCCCTACGGAACCCTACACAACCCTCTGGAAACTTATGGCACCCTACAAGCTCCTACCAACCCCTGCGGGCACTTACACAACCCTACAGGTCCCTACGGAAATCTGCGGGACTCTATGGGCCCCAAGGGAACCCTACGGATTTTGACGGAACCCTACCAGCCCCTCTGGAACCCTACAGAATACTCCAGGACCCGACAGAACTCTACAAGACCCTTAGCGACACAACGGAACCTCACTAAAACCCTATGGGCTCCTACAGGTGCCAACGGAACCCTACAGACCCCTACGGAATACTACCAGCCACTACGGAAACCTATGGCCCCTACGGAACTCTACGGAACCTGACAGAAACATTGTGCGCCCCTACAGGCCCTTGCGGGCACTTGCAGAACTCTGCAGGAACCCACGGAACTTTATGGAACCCTACCAGCCCCTACGGAAGCCTAAAGACCCTTGCAGGCAGTTACGGAACGGTACAGGACCCTACGGAACTTTACCAGCCACTATGGAACTCTAGGGGCCCCTACGGAACCCTGCAGAACCCTCCGGAACCTTACAGAATCCCACGAATTCCTAGAGACTCCTGCGGGCACTTACACAAACCTACAGGCCCCTACGGAACACTGCCAGCCCATATGGAAGGAACCCTACGGGCCCCTAGAGAACACTACTGGCTCCTGCGGTACTCTACAGGCCTCTAGGGAACCTACGAAGCTCTACTGAGCCCTGTGGATCCTTACGGAACAGTACGGGCCCATTCAGACCTCTGCGGGCGCTTATGGAAACCTACAGGACCCTACGGAACTGTACGAGACTCTACAGGCTCCTAGGAAACACCACAGGCCCCTACGGAACCCTACACAACCCTCTGGAAACTTATGGCACCCTACAAGCTCCTACCAACCCCTGCGGGCACTTACAGAACCCTACAGGTCCCTACGGAAATCTACGGGACTCCACGGGACCCTAGGGAAGCCTACGGATTTCGACGGAACCTTACGAGGCCCTCTGGAACCCTACAGAATACTCCAGGACCCGACAGCACTCTACAAGACCCTTAGCGACACAACGGAACCTCACGAAAACCCTATGGGCTCCTACAGAACACTGCAGGTGCCTACGGAATCCTACAGAACCCTACAGACACCTGCGGGCACTTACAGAACCCTGCAGGCCCCTACGGAACGCTACAGGTCCATACAGAACCCCACAGGGCCCTACGGAACTTTACCAGCCACTACGGAACTCTACGGGCCCCTACAGAACCCTGCAGAACCCTCCGGAACCTTACAGAATCCCACAGACTCCTACAGACTCCTGCGGGCACTTACTCAACCCTAGCGGACCCTACGGAACACTGCCAGCCCCTATGGAAGGAACCTTACGGGCCCCTACAGAACACTACTGGCTCCTGCGGTACTCTACAGGCCTCTAGGGAACCTACGAAGCTCTACTGAGCCCTGTGGATCTTTACGGAACAGTACAGGCCCCTTCAGACCTCTGCGGGCGCTTATGGAAACCTACAGGACCCTACGGAACTGTACGAGACTCTACAGGCCCCTAGGGAACACCACAGGCCCCTACGGAACCCTACACAACCCTCTGGAAACTTATGGCACCCTACAAGCTCCTACCAACCCCTGCGGGCACTTACACAACCCTACAGGACCCTACGGAAATCTATGGGACACTACGGGCCCCTAGGGAACCCTACAGATTTTGACGGAACCCTACCAGCCCCTCTGGAACCCTACAGAATACTCCAGGACCCGACAGAACTCTACAAGACCCTTAGCGACACAACGGAACCTCACGAAAACCCTATGGGCTCCTACAGAACACTGCAGGTACCTACGGAATCCTACAGAACCCTACAGACACCTGCGGGCACTTACAGAACCCTGCAGGCCCCTACGGAACGCTACAGGTCCATACAGAACCCCACAGGGCCCTACAGAACTTTACCAGCCACTACGGAACTCTACGGGCCCCTACAGAACCCTGCAGAACCCTCCGGAACCTTACAGAATCCCACAGACTCCTACAGACTCCTGCGGGCACTTACTCAACCCTAGCGGACCCTACGGAACACTGCCAGCCCCTATGGAAGGAACCCTACGGGCCCCTACAGAACACTACTGGCTCCTGCGGTACTCTACAGGCCTCTAGGGAACCTACGAAGCTCTACTGAGCCCTGTGGATCCTTACGGAACAGTACGGGCCCCTTCAGACCTCTGTGGGCGCTTATGGAAACCTACAGGACCCTACGGAAATGTACGAGACTCTACAGGCCCCTAGGGAACACCACAGGCCCCTACAGAACCGTACGAGACTCTACAGGCCCCTAGGGAACACCACAGGCCCCTACGGAACCCTACACAACCCTCTGGAAACTTATGGCACCCTACAAGCTCCTACCAACCCCTGCGGGCACTTACACAACCCTACAGGACCCTACGGAAATCTATGGGACACTACGGGCCCCTAGGGAACCCTACAGATTTTGACGGAACCCTACGAGCCCCTCTGGAACCCTACAGAATACTCCAGGACCCGACAGAACTCTACAAGACCCTTAGCGACACAACGGAACCTCACGAAAACCCTATGGGCTCCTACAGAACACTGCAGGTACCTACGGAATCCTACAGAACCCTACAGACACCTGCGGGCACTTACAGAACCCTGCAGGCCCCTACGGAACGCTACAGGTCCATACAGAACCCCACAGGGCCCTACAGAACTTTACCAGCCACTACGGAACTCTACGGGCCCCTACAGAACCCTGCAGAACCCTCCGGAACCTTACAGAATCCCACAGACTCCTACAGACTCCTGCGGGCACTTACTCAACCCTAGCGGACCCTACGGAACACTGCCAGCCCCTATGGAAGGAACCCTACGGGCCCCTACAGAACACTACTGGCTCCTGCGGTACTCTACAGGCCTCTAGGGAACCTACGAAGCTCTACTGAGCCCTGTGGATCCTTACGGAACAGTACGGGCCCCTTCAGACCTCTGTGGGCGCTTATGGAAACCTACAGGACCCTACGGAAATGTACGAGACTCTACAGGCCCCTAGGGAACACCACAGGCCCCTACAGAACCGTACGAGACTCTACAGGCCCCTAGGGAACACCACAGGCCCCTACGGAACCCTACACAACCCTCTGGAAACTTATGGCACCCTACAAGCTCCTACCAACCCCTGCGGGCACTTACACAACCCTACAGGTCCCTACGGAAATCTACGGGACTCTATGGGCCCCAAGGGAACCCTACGGATTTTGACGGAACCCTACCAGCCCCTCTGGAACCCTACAGAATACTCCAGGACCCGACAGAACTCTACAAGACCCTTAGCGACACAACGGAACCTCACTAAAACCCTATGGGCTCCTACAGAACACTGCAGGTGCCAACGGAACCCTACAGACCCCTACGGAATACTACCAGCCACTACGGAAACCTATGGCCCCTACGGAACTCTACGGAACCTGACAGAAACACTGTGCGCCCCTACAGGCCCTTGCGGGCACTTGCAGAACTCTGCAGGAACCCACGGAACTTTATGGAACCCTACCAGCCCCTACGGAAGCCTAAAGACCCTTGCAGGCAGTTACGGAACGGTACAGGGCCCTAAGGAACTTTACCAGCCACTATGGAACTCTACGGGCCCCTACGGAACCCTGCAGAACCCTCCGGAACCTTACAGAATCCCACAGACTCCTACAGACTCCTGCGGGCACTTACTCAACCCTAGCGGACCCTACGGAACACTGCCAGCTCCTATGGAAGGAACCCTACGGGCCCCTAGAGAACACTACTGGCTCCTGCGGTACTCTACAGGCCTCTAGGGAACCTACGAAGCTTTACGGAGCCCTATGGATCCTTATGGAACAGTACGGGCCCCTTGAGACCTCTGCGGGCGCTTATGGAAACCTACAGGACCCTACGGAACTGTACGAGACTCTACAGGCCCCTAGGAAACACCACAGGCCCCTACGGAACCCTACACAACCCTCTGGAAACTTATGGCACCCTACAAGATCCTACCAACCCCTGCGGGCACTTACAGAACCCTACAGGTCCCTACGGAAATCTACGGGACTCCACGGGCCCCTAGGGAAGCCTACGGATTTCGACGGAACCTTACAAGCCCCTCTGGAACCCTACAGAATACTCCAGGACCCGACAGCACTCTACAAGACCCTTAGCAACACAACGGAACCTCACTAAAACCCTATGGACTCCTACAGAACACTGCAGGCGCCTATGGAATCCTACAGAACCCTACAGACACCTGCGGGCACTTACAGAACCCTGCAGGCCCCTACGGAACGCTACAGGTCCATACAGAACCCCACAGGGCCCTACGGAACTTTACCAGCCACTACGGAACTCTACGGGCCCCTACAGAACCCTGCAGAACCCTCCGGAACCTTACAGAATCCCACGAATTCCTACAGACTCCTGCGGGCACTTACACAAACCTACAGGCCCCTACGGAACACTGCCAGCCCCTACGGAAGGAACCTTACGGGCCCCTACAGAACACTACTGGCTCCTGCGGTACTCTACAGGCCTCTAGGGAACCTACGAAGCTCTACTGAGCCCTGTGGATCCTTACGGAACAGTACGGGCCCCTTCAGACCTCTGCGGGCGCTTATGGAAACCTACAGGACCCTACGGAACCGTACGAGACTCTACAGGCCCCTAGGGAACACCACAGGCCCCTACGGAACCCTACACAACCCTCTGGAAACTTATGGCACCCTACAAGCTCCTACCAACCCCTGCGGGCACTTACACAACCCTACAGGTCCCTACGGAAATCTGCGGGACTCTATGGGCCCCAAGGGAACCCTACGGATTTTGACGGAACCCTACCAGCCCCTCTGGAACCCTACAGAATACTCCAGGACCCGACAGAACTCTACAAGACCCTTAGCGACACAACGGAACCTCACTAAAACCCTATGGGCTCCTACAGGTGCCAACGGAACCCTACAGACCCCTACGGAATACTACCAGCCACTACGGAAACCTATGGCCCCTACGGAACTCTACGGAACCTGACAGAAACATTGTGCGCCCCTACAGGCCCTTGCGGGCACTTGCAGAACTCTGCAGGAACCCACGGAACTTTATGGAACCCTACCAGCCCCTACGGAAGCCTAAAGACCCTTGCAGGCAGTTACGGAACGGTACAGGACCCTACGGAACTTTACCAGCCACTATGGAACTCTAGGGGCCCCTACGGAACCCTGCAGAACCCTCCGGAACCTTACAGAATCCCACAGACTCCTACAGACTCTTGTGGGCACTTACTCAACCCTAGCGGACCCTACGGAACACTGCCAGCCCCTATGGAAGGAACCCTACGGGCCCCTAGAGAACACTACTGGCTCCTGCGGTACTCTACAGGCCTCTAGGGAACCTACGAAGCTCTACTGAGCCCTGTGGATCCTTACGGAACAGTACGGGCCCATTCAGACCTCTGCGGGCGCTTATGGAAACCTACAGGACCCTACGGAACTCTACGAGACTCTACAGGCTCCTAGGAAACACCACAGGCCCCTACGGAACCCTACACAACCCTCTGGAAACTTATGGCACCCTACAAGCTCCTACCAACCCCTGCGGGCACTTACAGAACCCTACAGGTCCCTACGGAAATCTACGGGACTCCACGGGCCCCTAGGGAAGCCTACGGATTTCGACGGAACCTTACGAGGCCCTCTGGAACCCTACAGAATACTCCAGGACCCGACAGCACTCTACAAGACCCTTAGCGACACAACGGAACCTCACGAAAACCCTATGGGCTCCTACAGAACACTGCAGGTGCCTACGGAATCCTACAGAACCCTACAGACACCTGCGGGCACTTACAGAACCCTGCAGGCCCCTACGGAACGCTACAGGTCCATACAGAACCCCACAGGGCCCTACGGAACTTTACCAGCCACTACGGAACTCTACGGGCCCCTACAGAACCCTGCAGAACCCTCCGGAACCTTACAGAATCCCACAGACTCCTACAGACTCCTGCGGGCACTTACTCAACCCTAGCGGACCCTACGGAACACTGCCAGCCCCTATGAAAGGAACCCTACGGGCCCCTACAGAACACTACTGGCTCCTGCGGTACTCTACAGGCCTCTAGGGAACCTACGAAGCTCTACTGAGCCCTGTGGATCCTTACGGAACAGTACGGGCCCCTTGAGACCTCTGCGGGCGCTTATGGAAACCTACAGGACCCTACGGAACTGTACGAGACTCTACAGGCCCCTAGGGAACACCACAGGCCCCTACGGAACCGTACGAGACTCTACAGGCCCCTAGGGAACACCACAGGCCCCTACGGAACCCTACACAACCCTCTGGAAACTTATGGCACCCTACAAGATCCTACCAACCCCTGCGGGCACTTACAGAACCCTACAGGTCCCTACGGAAATCTACGGGACTCCACGGGCCCCTAGGGAAGCCTACGGATTTCGACGGAACCTTACGAGCCCCTCTGGAACCCTACAGAATACTCCAGGACCCGACAGCACTCTACAAGACCCTTAGCAACACAACGGAACCTCACTAAAACCCTATGGGCTCCTACAGAACACTGCAGGCACCTACGGAATCCTACAGAACCCTACAGACACCTGCGGGCACTTACAGAACCCTGCAGGCCCCTACGGAACGCTACAGGTCCATACAGAACCCCACAGGGCCCTACGGAACTTTACCAGCCACTACGGAACTCTACGGGCCCCTACAGAACCCTGCAGAACCTTCCGGAACCTTACAGAATCCCACAAATTCCTACAGACTCCTGCGGGCACTTACACAAACCTACAGGCCCCTACGGAACACTGCCAGCCCCTATGGAAGGAACCTTACGGGCCCCTACAGAACACTACTGGCTCCTGCGGTACTCTACAGGCCTCTAGGGAACCTACGAAGCTCTACTGAGCCCTGTGGATCCTTACGGAACAGTACAGGCCCCTTCAGACCTCTGCGGGCGCTTATGGAAACCTACAGGACCCTACGGAACTGTACGAGACTCTACAGGCCCCTAGGGAACATTACAGGCCCCTACGGAACCCTACACAACCCTCTGGAAACTTATGGCACCCTACAAGCTCCTACTAACCCCTGCGGGCACTTACAGAACCCTACAGGACCCTACGGAAATCTATGGGACACTACGGGCCCCTAGGGAACCCTACAGATTTTGACGGAACCCTACGAGCCCCTCTGGAACCCTACAGAATACTCCAGGACCCGACAGCACTCTACAAGACCCTTAGCGACACAACGGAACCTCACGAAAACCCTATGGGCTCCTACAGAACACTGCAGGTGCCTACGGAATCCTACAGAACCCTACAGACACCTGCGGGCACTTACAGAACCCTGCAGGCCCCTACGGAACGCTACAGGTCCATACAGAACCCCACAGGGCCCTACGGAACTTTACCAGCCACTACGGAACTCTACGGGCCCCTACAGAACCCTGCAGAACCCTCCGGAACCTTACAGAATCCCACAGACTCCTACAGACTCCTGCGGGCACTTACTCAACCCTAGCGGACCCTACGGAACACTGCCAGCCCCTATGAAAGGAACCCTACGGGCCCCTACAGAACACTACTGGCTCCTGCGGTACTCTACAGGCCTCTAGGGAACCTACGAAGCTCTACTGAGCCCTGTGGATCCTTACGGAACAGTACGGGCCCCTTCAGACCTCTGCGGGCGCTTATGGAAACCTACAGGACCCTACGGAACTGTACGAGACTCTACAGGCCCCTAGGGAACACCACAGGCCCCTACGGAACCGTACGAGACTCTACAGGACCCTAGGGAACACCACAGGCCCCTACGGAACCCTACACAACCCTCTGGAAACTTATGGCACCCTACAAGATCCTACCAACCCCTGCGGGCACTTACAGAACCCTACAGGTCCCTACGGAAATCTACGGGACTCCACGGGCCCCTAGGGAAGCCTACGGATTTCGACGGAACCTTACGAGCCCCTCTGGAACCCTACAGAATACTCCAGGACCCGACAGCACTCTACAAGACCCTTAGCAACACAACGGAACCTCACGAAAACCCTATGGGCTCCTACAGAACACTGCAGGCACCTACGGAATCCTACAGAACCCTACAGACACCTGCGGGCACTTACAGAACCCTGCAGGCCCCTACGGAACGCTACAGGTCCATACAGAACCCCACAGGGCCCTACGGAACTTTACCAGCCACTACGGAACTCTACGGGCCCCTACAGAACCCTGCAGAACCCTCCGGAACCTTACAGAATCCCACGAATTCCTACAGACTCCTGCGGGCACTTACACAAACCTACAGGCCCCTACGGAACACTGCCAGCCCCTACGGAAGGAACCTTACGGGCCCCTACAGAACACTACTGGCTCCTGCGGTACTCTACAGGCCTCTAGGGAACCTACGAAGCTCTACTGAGCCCTGTGGATCCTTACGGAACAGTACAGGCCCCTTCAGACCTCTGCGGGCGCTTATGGAAACCTACAGGACCCTACGGAACTGTACGAGACTCTACAGGCCCCTAGGGAACATTACAGGCCCCTACGGAACCCTACACAACCCTCTGGAAACTTATGGCACCCTACAAGCTCCTACCAACCCCTGCGGGCACTTACAGAACCCTACAGGACCCTACGGAAATCTATGGGACACTACGGGCCCCTAGGGAACCCTACAGATTTTGACAGAACCCTACGAGCCCCTCTGGAACCCTACAGAATACTCCAGGACCCGACAGAACTCTACAAGACCCTTAGCGACACAACGGAACCTCACGAAAACCCTATGGGCTCCTACAGAACACTGCAGGCACCTACGGAATCCTACAGAACCCTACAGACACCTGCGGGCACTTACAGAACCCTGCAGGCCCCTACGGAACGCTACAGGTCCATACAGAACCCCACAGGGCCCTACGGAACTTTACCAGCCACTACGGAACTCTACGGGCCCCTACAGAACCCTGCAGAACCCTCCGGAACCTTACAGAATCCCACAGACTCCTACAGACTCCTGCGGGCACTTACTCAACCCTAGCGGACCCTACGGAACACTGCCAGCCCCTATGGAAGGAACCCTACGGGCCCCTACAGAACACTACTGGCTCCTGCGGTACTCTACAGGCCTCTAGGGAACCTACGAAGCTCTACTGAGCCCTGTGGATCCTTACGGAACAGTACGGGCCCCTTCAGACCTCTGCGGGCGCTTATGGAAACCTACAGGACCCTACGGAACTGTACGAGACTCTACAGGCCCCTAGGGAACACCACAGGCCCCTACGGAACTGTACGAGACTCTACAGGCCCCTAGGGAACACCACAGGCCCCTACGGAACCGTACGAGACTCTACAGGCCCCTAGGGAACACCACAGGCCCCTACGGAACCCTACACAACCCTCTGGAAACTTATGGCACCCTACAAGCTCCTACCAACCCCTGCGGGCACTTACACAACCCTACAGGTCCCTACGGAAATCTGCGGGACTCTATGGGCCCCAAGGGAACCCTACGGATTTTGACGGAACCCTACCAGCCCCTCTGGAACCCTACAGAATACTCCAGGACCCGACAGAACTCTACAAGACCCTTAGCGACACAACGGAACCTCACTAAAACCCTATGGGCTCCTACAGGTGCCAACGGAACCCTACAGACCCCTACGGAATACTACCAGCCACTACGGAAACCTATGGCCCCTACGGAACTCTACGGAACCTGACAGAAACATTGTGCGCCCCTACAGGCCCTTGCGGGCACTTGCAGAACTCTGCAGGAACCCACGGAACTTTATGGAACCCTACCAGCCCCTACGGAAGCCTAAAGACCCTTGCAGGCAGTTACGGAACGGTACAGGACCCTACGGAACTTTACCAGCCACTATGGAACTCTAGGGGCCCCTACGGAACCCTGCAGAACCCTCCGGAACCTTACAGAATCCCACAGACTCCTACAGACTCTTGTGGGCAATTACTCAACCCTAGCGGACCCTACGGAACACTGCCAGCCCATATGGAAGGAACCCTACGGGCCCCTAGAGAACACTACTGGCTCCTGCGGTACTCTACAGGCCTCTAGGGAACCTACGAAGCTCTACTGAGCCCTGTGGATCCTTACGGAACAGTACGGGCCCATTCAGACCTCTGCGGGCGCTTATGGAAACCTACAGGACCCTACGGAACTCTACGAGACTCTACAGGCTCCTAGGAAACACCACAGGCCCCTACGGAACCCTACACAACCCTCTGGAAACTTATGGCACCCTACAAGCTCCTACCAACCCCTGCGGGCACTTACAGAACCCTACAGGTCCCTACGGAAATCTACGGGACTCCACGGGCCCCTAGGGAAGCCTACGGATTTCGACGGAACCTTACGAGCCCCTCTGGAACCCTACAGAATACTCCAGGACCCGACAGCACTCTACAAGACCCTTAGCGACACAACGGAACCTCACGAAAACCCTATGGGCTCCTACAGAACACTGCAGGTGCCTACGGAATCCTACAGAACCCTACAGACACCTGCGGGCACTTACAGAACCCTGCAGGCCCCTACGGAACGCTACAGGTCCATACAGAACCCCACAGGGCCCTACGGAACTTTACCAGCCACTACGGAACTCTACGGGCCCCTACAGAACCCTGCAGAACCCTCCGGAACCTTACAGAATCCCACAGACTCCTACAGACTCCTGCGGGCACTTACTCAACCCTAGCGGACCCTACGGAACACTGCCAGCCCCTATGAAAGGAACCCTACGGGCCCCTACAGAACACTACTGGCTCCTGCGGTACTCTACAGGCCTCTAGGGAACCTACGAAGCTCTACTGAGCCCTGTGGATCCTTACGGAACAGTACGGGCCCCTTCAGACCTCTGCGGGCGCTTATGGAAACCTACAGGACCCTACGGAACTGTACGAGACTCTACAGGCCCCTAGGGAACACCACAGGCCCCTACGGAACCGTACGAGACTCTACAGGCCCCTAGGGAACACCACAGGCCCCTACGGAACCCTACACAACCCTCTGGAAACTTATGGCACCCTACAAGATCCTACCAACCCCTGCGGGCACTTACAGAACCCTACAGGTCCCTACGGAAATCTACGGGACTCCACGGGCCCCTAGGGAAGCCTACGGATTTCGACGGAACCTTACGAGCCCCTCTGGAACCCTACAGAATACTCCAGGACCCGACAGCACTCTACAAGACCCTTAGCAACACAACGGAACCTCACTAAAACCCTATGGGCTCCTACAGAACACTGCAGGCACCTACGGAATCCTACAGAACCCTACAGACACCTGCGGGCACTTACAGAACCCTGCAGGCCCCTACGGAACGCTACAGGTCCATACAGAACCCCACAGGGCCCTACGGAACTTTACCAGCCACTACGGAACTCTACGGGCCCCTACAGAACCCTGCAGAACCCTCCGGAACCTTACAGAATCCCACGAATTCCTACAGACTCCTGCGGGCACTTACACAAACCTACAGGCCCCTACGGAACACTGCCAGCCCCTATGGAAGGAACCTTACGGGCCCCTACAGAACACTACTGGCTCCTGCGGTACTCTACAGGCCTCTAGGGAACCTACGAAGCTCTACTGAGCCCTGTGGATCCTTACGGAACAGTACAGGCCCCTTCAGACCTCTGCGGGCGCTTATGGAAACCTACAGGACCCTACGGAACTGTACGAGACTCTACAGGCCCCTAGGGAACATTACAGGCCCCTACGGAACCCTACACAACCCTCTGGAAACTTATGGCACCCTACAAGCTCCTACTAACCCCTGCGGGCACTTACAGAACCCTACAGGACCCTACGGAAATCTATGGGACACTACGGGCCCCTAGGGAACCCTACAGATTTTGACGGAACCCTACGAGCCCCTCTGGAACCCTACAGAATACTCCAGGACCCGACAGCACTCTACAAGACCCTTAGCGACACAACGGAACCTCACGAAAACCCTATGGGCTCCTACAGAACACTGCAGGTGCCTACGGAATCCTACAGAACCCTACAGACACCTGCGGGCACTTACAGAACCCTGCAGGCCCCTACGGAACGCTACAGGTCCATACAGAACCCCACAGGGCCCTACGGAACTTTACCAGCCACTACGGAACTCTACGGGCCCCTACAGAACCCTGCAGAACCCTCCGGAACCTTACAGAATCCCACAGACTCCTACAGACTCCTGCGGGCACTTACTCAACCCTAGCGGACCCTACGGAACACTGCCAGCCCCTATGAAAGGAACCCTACGGGCCCCTAGAGAACACTACTGGCTCCTGCGGTACTCTACAGGCCTCTAGGGAACCTACGAAGCTCTACTGAGCCCTGTGGATCCTTACGGAACAGTACGGGCCCCTTCAGACCTCTGCGGGCGCTTATGGAAACCTACAGGACCCTACGGAACTGTACGAGACTCTACAGGCCCCTAGGGAACACCACAGGCCCCTACGGAACCGTACGAGACTCTACAGGCCCCTAGGGAACACCACAGGCCCCTACGGAACCCTACACAACCCTCTGGAAACTTATGGCACCCTACAAGATCCTACCAACCCCTGCGGGCACTTACAGAACCCTACAGGTCCCTACGGAAATCTACGGGACTCCACGGGCCCCTAGGGAAGCCTACGGATTTCGACGGAACCTTACGAGCCCCTCTGGAACCCTACAGAATACTCCAGGACCCGACAGCACTCTACAAGACCCTTAGCAACACAACGGAACCTCACGAAAACCCTATGGGCTCCTACAGAACACTGCAGGCACCTACGGAATCCTACAGAACCCTACAGACACCTGCGGGCACTTACAGAACCCTGCAGGCCCCTACGGAACGCTACAGGTCCATACAGAACCCCACAGGGCCCTACGGAACTTTACCAGCCACTACGGAACTCTACGGGCCCCTACAGAACCCTGCAGAACCCTCCGGAACCTTACAGAATCCCACGAATTCCTACAGACTCCTGCGGGCACTTACACAAACCTACAGGCCCCTACGGAACACTGCCAGCCCCTATGGAAGGAACCTTACGGGCCCCTACAGAACACTACTGGCTCCTGCGGTACTCTACAGGCCTCTAGGGAACCTACGAAGCTCTACTGAGCCCTGTGGATCCTTACGGAACAGTACAGGCCCCTTCAGACCTCTGCGGGCGCTTATGGAAACCTACAGGACCCTACGGAACTGTACGAGACTCTACAGGCCCCTAGGGAACATTACAGGCCCCTACGGAACCCTACACAACCCTCTGGAAACTTATGGCACCCTACAAGCTCCTACCAACCCCTGCGGGCACTTACAGAACCCTACAGGACCCTACGGAAATCTATGGGACACTACGGGCCCCTAGGGAACCCTACAGATTTTGACGGAACCCTACGAGCCCCTCTGGAACCCTACAGAATACTCCAGGACCCGACAGAACTCTACAAGACCCTTAGCGACACAACGGAACCTCACGAAAACCCTATGGGCTCCTACAGAACACTGCAGGCACCTACGGAATCCTACAGAACCCTACAGACACCTGCGGGCACTTACAGAACCCTGCAGGCCCCTACGGAACGCTACAGGTCCATACAGAACCCCACAGGGCCCTACGGAACTTTACCAGCCACTACGGAACTCTACGGGCCCCTACAGAACCCTGCAGAACCCTCCGGAACCTTACAGAATCCCACAGACTCCTACAGACTCCTGCGGGCACTTACTCAACCCTAGCGGACCCTACGGAACACTGCCAGCCCCTATGGAAGGAACCCTACGGGCCCCTACAGAACACTACTGGCTCCTGCGGTACTCTACAGGCCTCTAGGGAACCTACGAAGCTCTACTGAGCCCTGTGGATCCTTACGGAACAGTACGGGCCCCTTCAGACCTCTGCGGGCGCTTATGGAAACCTACAGGACCCTACGGAACTGTACGAGACTCTACAGGCCCCTAGGGAACACCACAGGCCCCTACGGAACCGTACGAGACTCTACAGGCCCCTAGGGAACACCACAGGCCCCTACGGAACCGTACGAGACTCTACAGGCCCCTAGGGAACACCACAGGCCCCTACGGAACCCTACACAACCCTCTGGAAACTTATGGCACCCTACAAGCTCCTACCAACCCCTGCGGGCACTTACACAACCCTACAGGTCCCTACGGAAATCTGCGGGACTCTATGGGCCCCAAGGGAACCCTACGGATTTTGACGGAACCCTACCAGCCCCTCTGGAACCCTACAGAATACTCCAGGACCCGACAGAACTCTACAAGACCCTTAGCGACACAACGGAACCTCACTAAAACCCTATGGGCTCCTACAGGTGCCAACGGAACCCTACAGACCCCTACGGAATACTACCAGCCACTACGGAAACCTATGGCCCCTACGGAACTCTACGGAACCTGACAGAAACATTGTGCGCCCCTACAGGCCCTTGCGGGCACTTGCAGAACTCTGCAGGAACCCACGGAACTTTATGGAACCCTACCAGCCCCTACGGAAGCCTAAAGACCCTTGCAGGCAGTTACGGAACGGTACAGGACCCTACGGAACTTTACCAGCCACTATGGAACTCTAGGGGCCCCTACGGAACCCTGCAGAACCCTCCGGAACCTTACAGAATCCCACAGACTCCTACAGACTCTTGTGGGCAATTACTCAACCCTAGCGGACCCTACGGAACACTGCCAGCCCATATGGAAGGAACCCTACGGGCCCCTAGAGAACACTACTGGCTCCTGCGGTACTCTACAGGCCTCTAGGGAACCTACGAAGCTCTACTGAGCCCTGTGGATCCTTACGGAACAGTACGGGCCCATTCAGACCTCTGCGGGCGCTTATGGAAACCTACAGGACCCTACGGAACTCTACGAGACTCTACAGGCTCCTAGGAAACACCACAGGCCCCTACGGAACCCTACACAACCCTCTGGAAACTTATGGCACCCTACAAGCTCCTACCAACCCCTGCGGGCACTTACAGAACCCTACAGGTCCCTACGGAAATCTACGGGACTCCACGGGCCCCTAGGGAAGCCTACGGATTTCGACGGAACCTTACGAGGCCCTCTGGAACCCTACAGAATACTCCAGGACCCGACAGCACTCTACAAGACCCTTAGCGACACAACGGAACCTCACGAAAACCCTATGGGCTCCTACAGAACACTGCAGGTGCCTACGGAATCCTACAGAACCCTACAGACACCTGCGGGCACTTACAGAACCCTGCAGGCCCCTACGGAACGCTACAGGTCCATACAGAACCCCACAGGGCCCTACGGAACTTTACCAGCCACTACGGAACTCTACGGGCCCCTACAGAACCCTGCAGAACCCTCCGGAACCTTACAGAATCCCACAGACTCCTACAGACTCCTGCGGGCACTTACTCAACCCTAGCGGACCCTACGGAACACTGCCAGCCCCTATGAAAGGAACCCTACGGGCCCCTACAGAACACTACTGGCTCCTGCGGTACTCTACAGGCCTCTAGGGAACCTACGAAGCTCTACTGAGCCCTGTGGATCCTTACGGAACAGTACGGGCCCCTTCAGACCTCTGCGGGCGCTTATGGAAACCTACAGGACCCTACGGAACTGTACGAGACTCTACAGGCCCCTAGGGAACACCACAGGCCCCTACGGAACCGTACGAGACTCTACAGGCCCCTAGGGAACACCACAGGCCCCTACGGAACCCTACACAACCCTCTGGAAACTTATGGCACCCTACAAGATCCTACCAACCCCTGCGGGCACTTACAGAACCCTACAGGTCCCTACGGAAATCTACGGGACTCCACGGGCCCCTAGGGAAGCCTACGGATTTCGACGGAACCTTACGAGCCCCTCTGGAACCCTACAGAATACTCCAGGACCCGACAGCACTCTACAAGACCCTTAGCAACACAACGGAACCTCACTAAAACCCTATGGGCTCCTACAGAACACTGCAGGCACCTACGGAATCCTACAGAACCCTACAGACACCTGCGGGCACTTACAGAACCCTGCAGGCCCCTACGGAACGCTACAGGTCCATACAGAACCCCACAGGGCCCTACGGAACTTTACCAGCCACTACGGAACTCTACGGGCCCCTACAGAACCCTGCAGAACCCTCCGGAACCTTACAGAATCCCACGAATTCCTACAGACTCCTGCGGGCACTTACACAAACCTACAGGCCCCTACGGAACACTGCCAGCCCCTATGGAAGGAACCTTACGGGCCCCTACAGAACACTACTGGCTCCTGCGGTACTCTACAGGCCTCTAGGGAACCTACGAAGCTCTACTGAGCCCTGTGGATCCTTACGGAACAGTACAGGCCCCTTCAGACCTCTGCGGGCGCTTATGGAAACCTACAGGACCCTACGGAACTGTACGAGACTCTACAGGCCCCTAGGGAACATTACAGGCCCCTACGGAACCCTACACAACCCTCTGGAAACTTATGGCACCCTACAAGCTCCTACCAACCCCTGCGGGCACTTACAGAACCCTACAGGACCCTACGGAAATCTATGGGACACTACGGGCCCCTAGGGAACCCTACAGATTTTGACGGAACCCTACGAGCCCCTCTGGAACCCTACAGAATACTCCAGGACCCGACAGAACTCTACAAGACCCTTAGCGACACAACGGAACCTCACGAAAACCCTATGGGCTCCTACAGAACACTGCAGGCACCTACGGAATCCTACAGAACCCTACAGACACCTGCGGGCACTTACAGAACCCTGCAGGCCCCTACGGAACGCTACAGGTCCATACAGAACCCCACAGGGCCCTACGGAACTTTACCAGCCACTACGGAACTCTACGGGCCCCTACAGAACCCTGCAGAACCCTCCGGAACCTTACAGAATCCCACAGACTCCTACAGACTCCTGCGGGCACTTACTCAACCCTAGCGGACCCTACGGAACACTGCCAGCCCCTATGGAAGGAACCCTACGGGCCCCTACAGAACACTACTGGCTCCTGCGGTACTCTACAGGCCTCTAGGGAACCTACGAAGCTCTACTGAGCCCTGTGGATCCTTACGGAACAGTACGGGCCCCTTGAGACCTCTGCGGGCGCTTATGGAAACCTACAGGACCCTACGGAACTGTACGAGACTCTACAGGCCCCTAGGGAACACCACAGGCCCCTACGGAACCGTACGAGACTCTACAGGCCCCTAGGGAACACCACAGGCCCCTACGGAACCCTACACAACCCTCTGGAAACTTATGGCACCCTACAAGCTCCTACCAACCCCTGCGGGCACTTACACAACCCTACAGGTCCCTACGGAAATCTACGGGACTCTATGGGCCCCAAGGGAACCCTACGGATTTTGACGGAACCCTACCAGCCCCTCTGGAACCCTACAGAATACTCCAGGACCCGACAGAACTCTACAAGACCCTTAGCGACACAACGGAACCTCACTAAAACCCTATGGGCTCCTACAGAACACTGCAGGTGCCAACGGAACCCTACAGACCCCTACGGAATACTACCAGCCACTACGGAAACCTATGGCCCCTACGGAACTCTACGGAACCTGACAGAAACACTGTGCGCCCCTACAGGCCCTTGCGGGCACTTGCAGAACTCTGCAGGAACCCACGGAACTTTATGGAACCCTACCAGCCCCTACGGAAGCCTAAAGACCCTTGCAGGCAGTTACGGAACGGTACAGGACCCTACAGAACTTTACCAGCCACTATGGAACTCTAGGGGCCCCTACGGAACCCTGCAGAACCCTCCGGAACCTTACAGAATCCCACAGACTCCTACAGACTCCTGCGGGCACTTACTCAACCCTAGCGGACCCTACGGAACACTGCCAGCCCCTATGAAAGGAACCCTACGGGCCCCTAGAGAACACTACTGGCTCCTGCGGTACTCTACAGGCCTCTAGGGAACCTACGAAGCTCTACTGAGCCCTGTGGATCCTTACGGAACAGTACGGGCCCCTTCAGACCTCTGCGGGCGCTTATGGAAACCTACAGGCCCCTAGGGAACACCACAGGCCCCTACGGAACCGTACGAGACTCTACAGGCCCCTAGGGAACACCACAGGCCCCTACGGAACCCTACACAACCCTCTGGAAACTTATGGCACCCTACAAGCTCCTACCAACCCCTGCGGGCACTTACACAACCCTACAGGTCCCTACGGAAATCTGCGGGACTCTATGGGCCCCAAGGGAACCCTACGGATTTTGACGGAACCCTACCAGCCCCTCTGGAACCCTACAGAATACTCCAGGACCCGACAGAACTCTACAAGACCCTTAGCGACACAACGGAACCTCACTAAAACCCTATGGGCTCCTACAGGTGCCAACGGAACCCTACAGACCCCTACGGAATACTACCAGCCACTACGGAAACCTATGGCCCCTACGGAACTCTACGGAACCTGACAGAAACATTGTGCGCCCCTACAGGCCCTTGCGGGCACTTGCAGAACTCTGCAGGAACCCACGGAACTTTATGGAACCCTACCAGCCCCTACGGAAGCCTAAAGACCCTTGCAGGCAGTTACGGAACGGTACAGGACCCTACGGAACTTTACCAGCCACTATGGAACTCTAGGGGCCCCTACGGAACCCTGCAGAACCCTCCGGAACCTTACAGAATCCCACAGACTCCTACAGACTCTTGTGGGCAATTACTCAACCCTAGCGGACCCTACGGAACACTGCCAGCCCATATGGAAGGAACCCTACGGGCCCCTAGAGAACACTACTGGCTCCTGCGGTACTCTACAGGCCTCTAGGGAACCTACGAAGCTCTACTGAGCCCTGTGGATCCTTACGGAACAGTACGGGCCCATTCAGACCTCTGCGGGCGCTTATGGAAACCTACAGGACCCTACGGAACTCTACGAGACTCTACAGGCTCCTAGGAAACACCACAGGCCCCTACGGAACCCTACACAACCCTCTGGAAACTTATGGCACCCTACAAGCTCCTACCAACCCCTGCGGGCACTTACAGAACCCTACAGGTCCCTACGGAAATCTACGGGACTCCACGGGCCCCTAGGGAAGCCTACGGATTTCGACGGAACCTTACGAGGCCCTCTGGAACCCTACAGAATACTCCAGGACCCGACAGCACTCTACAAGACCCTTAGCGACACAACGGAACCTCACGAAAACCCTATGGGCTCCTACAGAACACTGCAGGTGCCTACGGAATCCTACAGAACCCTACAGACACCTGCGGGCACTTACAGAACCCTGCAGGCCCCTACGGAACGCTACAGGTCCATACAGAACCCCACAGGGCCCTACGGAACTTTACCAGCCACTACGGAACTCTACGGGCCCCTACAGAACCCTGCAGAACCCTCCGGAACCTTACAGAATCCCACAGACTCCTACAGACTCCTGCGGGCACTTACTCAACCCTAGCGGACCCTACGGAACACTGCCAGCCCCTATGAAAGGAACCCTACGGGCCCCTAGAGAACACTACTGGCTCCTGCGGTACTCTACAGGCCTCTAGGGAACCTACGAAGCTCTACTGAGCCCTGTGGATCCTTACGGAACAGTACGGGCCCCTTCAGACCTCTGCGGGCGCTTATGGAAACCTACAGGACCCTACAGAACTCTACGAGACTCTACAGGCCCCTAGGGAACACCACAGGCCCCTACGGAACCCTACACAACCCTCTGGAAACTTAGGGCACCCTACAAGATCCTACCAACCCCTGCGGGCACTTACAGAACCCTACAGGTCCCTACGGAAATCTACGGGACTCCACGGGACCCTAGGGAAGCCTACGGATTTCGACGGAACCTTACCAGCCCCTCTGGAACCCTACAGAATACTCCAGGACCCGACAGCACTCTACAAGACCCTTAGCAACACAACGGAACCTCACGAAAACCCTATGGGCTCCTACAGAACACTGCAGGCGCCTAAGGAATCCTACAGAACCCTACAGACACCTGCGGGCACTTACAGAACCCTGCAGGCCCCTACGGAACGCTACAGGTCCATACAGAACCCCACAGGGCCCTACGGAACTTTACCAGCCACTACGGAACTCTACGGGCCCCTACAGAACCCTGCAGAACCCTCCGGAACCTTACAGAATCCCACGAATTCCTACAGACTCCTGCGGGCACTTACGCAAACCTACAGGCCCCTACGGAACACTGCCAGCCCCTACGGAAGGAACCTTACGGGCCCCTACAGAACACTACTGGCTCCTGCGGTACTCTACAGGCCTCTAGGGAACCTACGAAGCTCTACTGAGCCCTGTGGATCCTTACGGAACAGTACGGGCCCCTTGAGACCTCTGCGGGCGCTTATGGAAACCTACAGGACCCTACGGAACTGTACGAGACTCTACAGGCCCCTAGGGAACACCACAGGCCCCTACGGAACCGTACGAGACTCTACAGGCCCCTAGGGAACACCACAGGCCCCTACGGAACCCTACACAACCCTCTGGAAACTTATGGCACCCTACAAGATCCTACCAACCCCTGCGGGCACTTACAGAACCCTACAGGTCCCTACGGAAATCTACGGGACTCCACGGGCCCCTAGGGAAGCCTACGGATTTCGACGGAACCTTACGAGCCCCTCTGGAACCCTACAGAATACTCCAGGACCCGACAGCACTCTACAAGACCCTTAGCAACACAACGGAACCTCACGAAAACCCTATGGGCTCCTACAGAACACTGCAGGCACCTACGGAATCCTACAGAACCCTACAGACACCTGCGGGCACTTACAGAACCCTGCAGGCCCCTACGGAACGCTACAGGTCCATACAGAACCCCACAGGGCCCTACGGAACTTTACCAGACACTACGGAACTCTACGGGCCCCTACAGAACCCTGCAGAACCCTCCGGAACCTTACAGAATCCCACGAATTCCTACAGACTCCTGCGGGCACTTACACAAACCTACAGGCCCCTACGGAACACTGCCAGCCCCTATGGAAGGAACCTTATGGGCCCCTACAGAACACTACTGGCTCCTGCGGTACTCTACAGGCCTCTAGGGAACCTACGAAGCTCTACTGAGCCCTGTGGATCCTTACGGAACAGTACGGGCCCCTTCAGACCTCTGCGGGCGCTTATGGAAACCTACAGGACCCTACGGAACTGTACGAGACTCTACAGGCCCCTAGGGAACACCACAGGCCCCTACGGAACCGTACGAGACTCTACAGGCCCCTAGGGAACACCACAGGCCCCTACGGAACCCTACACAACCCTCTGGAAACTTATGGCACCCTACAAGCTCCTACCAACCCCTGCGGGCACTTACACAACCCTACAGGTCCCTACGGAAATCTACGGGACTCTATGGGCCCCAAGGGAACCCTACGGATTTTGACGGAACCCTACCAGCCCCTCTGGAACCCTACAGAATACTCCAGGACCCGACAGCACTCTACAAGACCCTTAGCGACACAACGGAACCTCACTAAAACCCTATGGGCTCCTACAGAACACTGCAGGTGCCAACGGAACCCTACAGACCCCTACGGAATACTACCAGCCACTACGGAAACCTATGGCCCCTACGGAACTCTACGGAACCTGACAGAAACACTGTGCGCCCCTACAGGCCCTTGCGGGCACTTGCAGAACTCTGCAGGAACCCACGGAACTTTATGGAACCCTACCAGCCCCTACGGAAGCCTAAAGACCCTTGCAGGCAGTTACGGAACGGTACAGGACCCTACAGAACTTTACCAGCCACTATGGAACTCTAGGGGCCCCTACGGAACCCTGCAGAACCCTCCGGAACCTTACAGAATCCCACAGACTCCTACAGACTCCTGCGGGCACTTACTCAACCCTAGCGGACCCTACGGAACACTGCCAGCCCCTATGAAAGGAACCCTATGGGCCCCTAGAGAACACTGCTGGCTCCTGCGGTACTCTACAGGCCTCTAGGGAACCTACGAAGCTCTACTGAGCCCTGTGGATCCTTACGGAACAGTACAGGCCCCTTCAGACCTCTGCGGGCGCTTATGGAAACCTACAGGACCCTAGGGAACACCACAGGCCCCTACGGAACCGTACGAGACTCTACAGGCCCCTAGGGAACACCACAGGCCCCTACGGAACCCTACACAACCCTCTGGAAACTTATGGCACCCTACAAGCTCCTACCAACCCCTGCGGGCACTTACACAACCCTACAGGTCCCTACGGAAATCTGCGGGACTCTATGGGCCCCAAGGGAACCCTACGGATTTTGACGGAACCCTACCAGCCCCTCTGGAACCCTACAGAATACTCCAGGACCCGACAGAACTCTACAAGACCCTTAGCGACACAACGGAACCTCACTAAAACCCTATGGGCTCCTACAGGTGCCAACGGAACCCTACAGACCCCTACGGAATACTACAGCCACTACGGAAACCTATGGCCCCTACGGAACTCTACGGAACCTGACAGAAACATTGTGCGCCCCTACAGGCCCTTGCGGGCACTTGCAGAACTCTGCAGGAACCCACGGAACTTTATGGAACCCTACCAGCCCCTACGGAAGCCTAAAGACCCTTGCAGGCAGTTACGGAACGGTACAGGACCCTACGGAACTTTACCAGCCACTATGGAACTCTAGGGGCCCCTACGGAACCCTGCAGAACCCTCCGGAACCTTACAGAATCCCACAGACTCCTACAGACTCTTGTGGGCAATTACTCAACCCTAGCGGACCCTACGGAACACTGCCAGCCCATATGGAAGGAACCCTACGGGCCCCTAGAGAACACTACTGGCTCCTGCGGTACTCTACAGGCCTCTAGGGAACCTACGAAGCTCTACTGAGCCCTGTGGATCCTTACGGAACAGTACGGGCCCATTCAGACCTCTGCGGGCGCTTATGGAAACCTACAGGACCCTACGGAACTCTACGAGACTCTACAGGCTCCTAGGAAACACCACAGGCCCCCTACGGAACCCTACACAACCCTCTGGAAACTTATGGCACCCTACAAGCTCCTACCAACCCCTGCGGGCACTTACAGAACCCTACAGGTCCCTACGGAAATCTACGGGACTCCACGGGCCCCTAGGGAAGCCTACGGATTTCGACGGAACCTTACGAGGCCCTCTGGAACCCTACAGAATACTCCAGACCCGACAGCACTCTACAAGACCCTTAGCAACACAACGGAACCTCACTAAAACCCTATGGGCTCCTACAGAACACTGTAGGTGCCTACGGAAACCTACAGACCCCCTACAGAATACTACCAGCCAC
>NW_027414220.1:0-41550 GCF_964106895.1 Numenius arquata | reverse complement strand
GACCCCTACGGAATACTACCAGCCACTACAGAAAAATATGGCCCCTACGGAACTCTACGGAACCTGGCAGAAAACACTGTGGGCCCCTACAGGCCCTTGCGGGCACTTGCAGAACTCTGCAGGAACCCACGGAACTTTATGGAACCCTACCAGCCCCTACGGAAGCCTAAAGACCCTTGCAGGCAGTTACGGAACGGTACAGGGCCCTAGGGAACTTTACCAGCCACTACGGAACTCTACGGGCCCCTACGGAACCCTGCAGAACCCTCCAGAACCTTACAGAATCCCACGGATTCCTACAGACTCCTGCGGGCACTTACTCAACCCTAGGAGGACCCTACGGAACACTACTGGCTCCTGCGGTACTCCAGAGGCCTCTAGGGAACCTACGAAGCTCTACGGAACCCTATGGATCCTTACGGAACAGTACGGGCCCCTTCAGACCTCTGCGGGCGCTTATGGAAACCTACAGGACCCTACGGAACTGTACGAGACTCTACAGGCCCCTAGGAACACCACAGGCCCCTACGGAACCCTACACAAACCCTCCGGAAACATATGGCACCCTACAAGCTCCTACCAACCCCTGCGGGCACTTACACAACCCTACAGGCCCCTACGGCAATCTACGGGACTCTACGGGGCCCCTAGGGAACCCTTCAGATTTTCGACGGAACCCTACGAGGCCCTCTGGAACCCTACAGAATACTCCAGGACCCGACAGCACTCTACAAGACCCTTAGCAACACAACGGAACCTCACGAAAACCCTATGGGCTCCTACAGAACACTGCAGGTGCCTACGGAACCCTACAGACCCCTACAGAACCCTACAGACACCTGCGGGCACTTACGGAACCCTGCAGGCCCCTACGGAACCCTAACAGGTCCATACAGAACCCCACAGGGCCCTACGGAACTTTACCAGCCACTACGGAACTCTACGGGTCCCTACGGAACCCTGCAGAACCCTCCGGAACCTTACAGAATCCCACAGACTCCTACAGACTTCTGCGGGCACTTACACAACCCTACAGGTCCCTACGGAAAATCTACGGGGACTCTATGGGCCCCTAGGGAACCCTATAGATTTTCGATGGAACCCTACGAGCCCCTCTGGAACCCTACAGAATACTCCAGGACCCGACAGCACTCTACAAGACCCTTAGCAACACAACGGAACCTCACTAAAACCCTATGGGCTCCTACAGAACACTGCAGGCGCCTACGGAACCCTACAGACCCCTATGGAATACTACCAGCCACTACAGAAAAATATGGCCCCTACGGAACTCTACGGAACCTGGCAGAAACACTGTGGGCCCCTACAGGCCCTTGCGGGCACTTGCAGAACTCTGCAGGAACCCACGGAACCTTTATGGAATCCTACCAGCCCCTACGGAAGCCTAAAGACCCTTGCAGGCAGTTACGGAACGGTACAGGGCCCTAGGAACTTTACCAGCCACTACGGAACTCTACGGGCCCCTACGGAACCCTGCAGAACCCTCCAGAAACCTTACAGAATCCCACGGATTCCTACAGACTCCTGCAGGCACTTACTCAACCCTAGAGGACCCTACGGAACACTGCCAGCTCCTATGGAAGGAACCCTACGGGGCCCCCTACAGAACACTACTGTCTCCTGCGGTACTCCAGAGGCCTCTAGGGAACCTACGAAGCTCTACGGAACCCTGTGGATCCTTACGGAACAGTACGGGCCCCTTCAGACCTCTGCGGGCGCTTATGGAAACCTACAGGGACCCTACGGAACTGTACGAGACTCTACAGGCCCCTAGGGAACACCACAGGCCCCTACGGAACCCTACACAACCCTCCGGAAACATATGGCACCCTACAAGCTCCTACCAACCCCTGCGGGCACTTACACAACCCTACAGGCCCCTACGGCAATCTACGGGACTCTACGGCCCCTAGGGAACCCTTCAGATTTCGACGGAACCCTACGAGGCCCTCTGGAACCCTACAGAATACTCCAGGACCCGACAGCACTCTACAAGGACCCTTAGCAACACAACGGAACCTCACGAAAACCCTATGGGCTCCTACAGAACACTGCAGGTGCCTACGGAACCCTACAGACCCCTACGGAACCCTACAGACACCTGCGGGCACTTACGGAACCCTGCAGGCCCCGACGGAACCCTACAGGTCCATACAGAACCCCCACAGGGGCCCTACGGAACTTTACCAGCCACTACGGAACTCTACGGGTCCCTACGGAAACCCTGCAGAACCCTCCGGAACCTTACAGAATCCACAGACTCCTACAGACTTCTGCGGGCACTTACACAACCCTACAGGTCCCTACGGAAATCTTACGGGACTCTATGGGCCCCTAGGGAACCCTATAGATTTCGATGGAACCCTACGAGCCCCTCTGGAACCCTACAGAATACTCCAGGACCCGACAGCACTCTACAAGACCCTTAGCAACACAACGGAACCTCACGAAAAACCCTATGGGCTCCTACAGAACACTGCAGGCGCCTACGGAACCCTACAGACCCCTACGGGAATACTACCAGCCCACTACAGAAAAAATATGGCCCCTACGGAACTCTACGGAACCTGGCAGAAAACACTGTGGGGCCCCCTACAGGGCCCTTGCGGGCACTTGCAGAAACTCTGCAGGAAACCCACGGAACTTTATGGAACCCTACCAGCCCCTACGGAAGCCTAAAGGACCCCTTGCAGGGCAGTTTACGGAACGGTACAAGGGCCCTAGGGAACTTTACCAGCCACTACGGAACTCTACGGGCCCCTACGGAACCCTGCAGAACCCTCCAGAACCTTACAGAATCCCACGGATTCCTACAGACTCCTGGCGGGCACTTACTCAACCCTAGAGGACCCTACGGAACACTACTGGCTCCTGCGGTACTCCAGAGGGCCTCTAGGGAACCTACGAAGCTCTACGGAACCCCTGTGGATCCTTACGGAACAGTACGGGGCCCCTTCAGGACCTCTGCGGGGCGCTTATGGAAACCTACAGGACCCCTACGGAAACTGTACGAGACCTCTACAGGCCCCTAGGGAACACCACAGGGCCCCTACGGAACCCTACAACAACCCTCTGGAAAACATATGGCACCCCTACAAAGCTCCTACCAACCCTGCGGGCACTTACACAACCCTACAGGGCCCCTACGGCAATCTACGGGACTCTACGGGGCCCCTAGGGAACCCTTCAGATTTCGACGGAACCCTACGAGGCCCTCTGGGAACCCTACAGAAATACTCCAGGACCCGACAGCACTCTACAAGACCCTTAGCAAACACAACGGAACCCTCACGAAAAACCCTATGGGCTCCTTACAGAAACACTGCAGGGTGCCTACGGAACCCTACAGGACCCCCTACGGAAACCCTACAGACACCTTGCGGGCACTTACGGAACCCTGCAGGCCCCGACGGAACCCTACAGGTCCATACAGAACCCCACAGGGCCCTACGGAACTTTACCAGCCACTACGGAACTCTACGGGTCCCTACGGAACCCTGCAGAACCCTCCGGAAACCTTACAGAATCCCACAGACTCCTACAGACTTCTGCGGGCACTTAACACAAACCCTACAGGTCCCTACGGAAAATCTACGGGGACTCTATGGGCCCCTAGGGAACCCTATAGATTTCGATGGAACCCCTGAGGGTTCCCCTCTGGAATCCCTACTAGGATACTCCAGGGACCCGACAGCACTCTACAAGACCCTTAGCAACACAACGGAACCTCACGAAAACCCTATGGGCTCCTACAGAACACTGCAGGCGCCTACGGAACCCTACAGACCCCTACGGAATACTACCAGCCACTACAGAAAAATATGGCCCCTACAGAACTCTACGGAACCTGGCAGAAACACTGTGGGCCCCTACAGGCCCTTGCGGGCACTTGCAGAACTCTGCAGGAACCCACGGAACTTTATGGAACCCTACCAGCCCCTACGGAAGCCTAAAGACCCTTGCAGGCAGTTACGGAACGGTACAGGGGCCCTAGGGAACTTTACCAGCCACTACGGAACTCTACGGGCCCCTACGGAACCCTGCAGAACCCTCCAGAACCTTACAGAATCCCACGGATTCCTACAGACTCCTGCGGGCACTTACTCAACCCTAGAGGACCCTACGGAACACTACTGGCTCCTGCGGTACTCCAGAGGCCTCTAGGGAACCTACGAAGCTCTACGGAACCCTGTGGATCCTTACGGAACAGTACGGGGCCCCTTCAGACCTCTGCGGGCGCTTATGGAAACCTACAGGACCCTACGGAACTGTACGAGACTCTACAGGCCCCTAGGGAACACCACAGGCCCCTACGGAACCCTACACAACCCTCTGGAAACATATGGCACCCTACAAGCTCCTACCAACCCCTGCGGGCACTTACACAACCCTACAGGCCCCTACGGCAATCTACGGGACTCTACGGGCCCCTAGGGAACCCTTCAGATTTCGACGGAACCCTACGAGGCCCTCTGGAACCCTACAGAATACTCCAGGACCCGACAGCACTCTACAAGACCCTTAGCAACACAACGGAACCTCACGAAAACCCTATGGGCTCCTACAGAACACTGCAGGTGCCTACGGAACCCTACAGACCCCTACGGAACCCTACAGACACCTGCGGGCACTTACGGAACCCTGCAGGCCCCTACGGAACCCTACAGGTCCATACAGAACCCCACAGGGCCCTACGGAACTTTACCAGCCACTACGGAACTCTACGGGTCCCTACGGAACCCTGCAGAACCCTCCGGAACCTTACAGAATCCCACAGACTCCTACAGACTTCTGCGGGCACTTACACAACCCTACAGGTCCCTACGGAAATCTACGGGACTCTATGGGCCCCTAGGGAACCCTATAGATTTTGATGGAACCCTACGAGCCCCTCTGGAACCCTACAGAATACTCCAGGACCCGACAGCACTCTACAAGACCCTTAGCAACACAACGGAACCTCACTAAAACCCTATGGGCTCCTACAGAACACTGCAGGCGCCTACGGAACCCTACAGACCCCTACGGAATACTACCAGCCACTACAGAAAAATATGGCCCCTACGGAACTCTACGGAACCTGGCAGAAACACTGTGGGCCCCTACAGGCCCTTGCGGGCACTTGCAGAACTCTGCAGGAACCCACGGAACTTTATGGAACCCTACCAGCCCCTACGGAAGCCTAAAGACCCTTGCAGGCAGTTACGGAACGGTACAGGGCCCTAGGGAACTTTACCAGCCACTACGGAACTCTACGGGCCCCTACGGAACCCTGCAGAAGCCTCCAGAACCTTACAGAATCCCACGGATTCCTACAGACTCCTGCGGGCACTTACTCAACCCTAGAGGACCCTACGGAACACTACTGGCTCCTGCGGTACTCCAGAGGCCTCTAGGGAACCTACGAAGCTCTACGGAACCCTGTGGATCCTTACGGAACAGTACGGGCCCCTTCAGACCTCTGCGGGCGCTTATGGAAACCTACAGGACCCTACGGAACTGTACGAGACTCTACAGGCCCCTAGGGAACACCACAGGCCCCTACGGAACCCTACACAACCCTCTGGAAACATATGGCACCCTACAAGCTCCTACCAACCCCTGCGGGCACTTACACAACCCTACAGGCCCCTACGGCAATCTACGGGACTCTACGGGCCCCTAGGGAACCCTTCAGATTTCGACGGAACCCTACGAGGCCCTCTGGAACCCTACAGAATACTCCAGGACCCGACAGCACTCTACAAGACCCTTAGCAACACAACGGAACCTCACTAAAACCCTATGGGCTCCTACAGAACACTGCAGGTGCCTACGGAACCCTACAGACCCCTACGGAACCCTACAGACACCTGCGGGCACTTACGGAACCCTGCAGGCCCCGACGGAACCCTACAGGTCCATACAGAACCCCACAGGGCCCTACGGAACTTTACCAGCCACTACGGAACTCTACGGGTCCCTACGGAACCCTGCAGAACCCTCCGGAACCTTACAGAATCCCACAGACTCCTACAGACTTCTGCGGGCACTTACACAACCCTACAGGTCCCTACGGAAATCTACGGGACTCTATGGGCCCCTAGGGAACCCTATAGATTTTGATGGAACCCTACGAGCCCCTCTGGAACCCTACAGAATACTCCAGGACCCGACAGCACTCTACAAGACCCTTAGCAACACAACGGAACCTCACTAAAACCCTATGGGCTCCTACAGAACACTGCAGGCGCCTACGGAACCCTACAGACCCCTACGGAATACTACCAGCCACTACAGAAAAATATGGCCCCTACGGAACTCTACGGAACCTGGCAGAAACACTGTGGGCCCCTACAGGCCCTTGCGGGCACTTGCAGAACTCTGCAGGAACCCACGGAACTTTATGGAACCCTACCAGCCCCTACGGAAGCCTAAAGACCCTTGCAGGCAGTTACGGAACGGTACAGGGCCCTAGGGAACTTTACCAGCCACTACGGAACTCTACGGGCCCCTACGGAACCCTGCAGAACCCTCCAGAACCTTACAGAATCCCACGGATTCCTACAGACTCCTGCGGGCACTTACTCAACCCTAGAGGACCCTACGGAACACTACTGGCTCCTGCGGTACTCCAGAGGCCTCTAGGGAACCTACGAAGCTCTACGGAACCCTATGGATCCTTACGGAACAGTACGGGCCCCTTCAGACCTCTGCGGGCGCTTATGGAAACCTACAGGACCCTACGGAACTGTACGAGACTCTACAGGCCCCTAGGGAACACCACAGGCCCCTACGGAACCCTACACAACCCTCCGGAAACATATGGCACCCTACAAGCTCCTACCAACCCCTGCGGGCACTTACACAACCCTACAGGCCCCTACGGCAATCTACGGGACTCTACGGGCCCCTAGGGAACCCTTCAGATTTCGACGGAACCCTACGAGGCCCTCTGGAACCCTACAGAATACTCCAGGACCCGACAGCACTCTACAAGACCCTTAGCAACACAACGGAACCTCACGAAAACCCTATGGGCTCCTACAGAACACTGCAGGTGCCTACGGAACCCTACAGACCCCTACAGAACCCTACAGACACCTGCGGGCACTTACGGAACCCTGCAGGCCCCTACGGAACCCTACAGGTCCATACAGAACCCCACAGGGCCCTACGGAACTTTACCAGCCACTACGGAACTCTACGGGTCCCTACGGAACCCTGCAGAACCCTCCGGAACCTTACAGAATCCCACAGACTCCTACAGACTTCTGCGGGCACTTACACAACCCTACAGGTCCCTACGGAAATCTACGGGACTCTATGGGCCCCTAGGGAACCCTATAGATTTCGATGGAACCCTACGAGCCCCTCTGGAACCCTACAGAATACTCCAGGACCCGACAGCACTCTACAAGACCCTTAGCAACACAACGGAACCTCACTAAAACCCTATGGGCTCCTACAGAACACTGCAGGCGCCTACGGAACCCTACAGACCCCTATGGAATACTACCAGCCACTACAGAAAAATATGGCCCCTACGGAACTCTACGGAACCTGGCAGAAACACTGTGGGCCCCTACAGGCCCTTGCGGGCACTTGCAGAACTCTGCAGGAACCCACGGAACTTTATGGAATCCTACCAGCCCCTACGGAAGCCTAAAGACCCTTGCAGGCAGTTACGGAACGGTACAGGGCCCTAGGGAACTTTACCAGCCACTACGGAACTCTACGGGCCCCTACGGAACCCTGCAGAACCCTCCAGAACCTTACAGAATCCCACGGATTCCTACAGACTCCTGCAGGCACTTACTCAACCCTAGAGGACCCTACGGAACACTGCCAGCTCCTATGGAAGGAACCCTACGGGCCCCTACAGAACACTACTGTCTCCTGCGGTACTCCAGAGGCCTCTAGGGAACCTACGAAGCTCTACGGAACCCTGTGGATCCTTACGGAACAGTACGGGCCCCTTCAGACCTCTGCGGGCGCTTATGGAAACCTACAGGACCCTACGGAACTGTACGAGACTCTACAGGCCCCTAGGGAACACCACAGGCCCCTACGGAACCCTACACAACCCTCCGGAAACATATGGCACCCTACAAGCTCCTACCAACCCCTGCGGGCACTTACACAACCCTACAGGCCCCTACGGCAATCTACGGGACTCTACGGGCCCCTAGGGAACCCTTCAGATTTCGACGGAACCCTACGAGGCCCTCTGGAACCCTACAGAATACTCCAGGACCCGACAGCACTCTACAAGACCCTTAGCAACACAACGGAACCTCACGAAAACCCTATGGGCTCCTACAGAACACTGCAGGTGCCTACGGAACCCTACAGACCCCTACGGAACCCTACAGACACCTGCGGGCACTTACGGAACCCTGCAGGCCCCGACGGAACCCTACAGGTCCATACAGAACCCCACAGGGCCCTACGGAACTTTACCAGCCACTACGGAACTCTACGGGTCCCTACGGAACCCTGCAGAACCCTCCGGAACCTTACAGAATCCCACAGACTCCTACAGACTTCTGCGGGCACTTACACAACCCTACAGGTCCCTACGGAAATCTACGGGACTCTATGGGCCCCTAGGGAACCCTATAGATTTCGATGGAACCCTACGAGCCCCTCTGGAACCCTACAGAATACTCCAGGACCCGACAGCACTCTACAAGACCCTTAGCAACACAACGGAACCTCACGAAAACCCTATGGGCTCCTACAGAACACTGCAGGCGCCTACGGAACCCTACAGACCCCTACGGAATACTACCAGCCACTACAGAAAAATATGGCCCCTACGGAACTCTACGGAACCTGGCAGAAACACTGTGGGCCCCTACAGGCCCTTGCGGGCACTTGCAGAACTCTGCAGGAACCCACGGAACTTTATGGAACCCTACCAGCCCCTACGGAAGCCTAAAGACCCTTGCAGGCAGTTACGGAACGGTACAGGGCCCTAGGGAACTTTACCAGCCACTACGGAACTCTACGGGCCCCTACGGAACCCTGCAGAACCCTCCAGAACCTTACAGAATCCCACGGATTCCTACAGACTCCTGCGGGCACTTACTCAACCCTAGAGGACCCTACGGAACACTACTGGCTCCTGCGGTACTCCAGAGGCCTCTAGGGAACCTACGAAGCTCTACGGAACCCTGTGGATCCTTACGGAACAGTACGGGCCCCTTCAGACCTCTGCGGGCGCTTATGGAAACCTACAGGACCCTACGGAACTGTACGAGACTCTACAGGCCCCTAGGGAACACCACAGGCCCCTACGGAACCCTACACAACCCTCTGGAAACATATGGCACCCTACAAGCTCCTACCAACCCCTGCGGGCACTTACACAACCCTACAGGCCCCTACGGCAATCTACGGGACTCTACGGGCCCCTAGGGAACCCTTCAGATTTCGACGGAACCCTACGAGGCCCTCTGGAACCCTACAGAATACTCCAGGACCCGACAGCACTCTACAAGACCCTTAGCAACACAACGGAACCTCACGAAAACCCTATGGGCTCCTACAGAACACTGCAGGTGCCTACGGAACCCTACAGACCCCTACGGAACCCTACAGACACCTGCGGGCACTTACGGAACCCTGCAGGCCCCTACGGAACCCTACAGGTCCATACAGAACCCCACAGGGCCCTACGGAACTTTACCAGCCACTACGGAACTCTACGGGTCCCTACGGAACCCTGCAGAACCCTCCGGAACCTTACAGAATCCCACAGACTCCTACAGACTTCTGCGGGCACTTACACAACCCTACAGGTCCCTACGGAAATCTACGGGACTCTATGGGCCCCTAGGGAACCCTATAGATTTTGATGGAACCCTACGAGCCCCTCTGGAACCCTACAGAATACTCCAGGACCCGACAGCACTCTACAAGACCCTTAGCAACACAACGGAACCTCACTAAAACCCTATGGGCTCCTACAGAACACTGCAGGCGCCTACGGAACCCTACAGACCCCTACGGAATACTACCAGCCACTACAGAAAAATATGGCCCCTACGGAACTCTACGGAACCTGGCAGAAACACTGTGGGCCCCTACAGGCCCTTGCGGGCACTTGCAGAACTCTGCAGGAACCCACGGAACTTTATGGAACCCTACCAGCCCCTACGGAAGCCTAAAGACCCTTGCAGGCAGTTACGGAACGGTACAGGGCCCTAGGGAACTTTACCAGCCACTACGGAACTCTACGGGCCCCTACGGAACCCTGCAGAACCCTCCAGAACCTTACAGAATCCCACGGATTCCTACAGACTCCTGCGGGCACTTACTCAACCCTAGAGGACCCTACGGAACACTACTGGCTCCTGCGGGACTCCAGAGGCCTCTAGGGAACCTACGAAGCTCTACGGAACCCTATGGATCCTTACGGAACAGTACGGGCCCCTTCAGACCTCTGCGGGCGCTTATGGAAACCTACAGGACCCTACGGAACTGTACGAGACTCTACAGGCCCCTAGGGAACACCACAGGCCCCTACGGAACCCTACACAACCCTCCGGAAACATATGGCACCCTACAAGCTCCTACCAACCCCTGCGGGCACTTACACAACCCTACAGGTCCCTACGGAAATCTACGGGACTCTACGGGCCCCTAGGGAACCCTTCAGATTTCGACGGAACCCTACGAGGCCCTCTGGAACCCTACAGAATACTCCAGGACCCGACAGCACTCTACAAGACCCTTAGCAACACAACGGAACCTCACGAAAACCCTATGGGCTCCTACAGAACACTGCAGGTGCCTACGGAACCCTACAGACCCCTACGGAACCCTACAGACACCTGCGGGCACTTACGGAACCCTGCAGGCCCCTACGGAACCCTACAGGTCCATACAGAACCCCACAGGGCCCTACGGAACTTTACCAGCCACTACGGAACTCTACGGGTCCCTACGGAACCCTGCAGAACCCTCCGGAACCTTACAGAATCCCACAGACTCCTACAGACTTCTGCGGGCACTTACACAACCCTACAGGTCCCTACGGAAATCTACGGGACTCTATGGGCCCCTAGGGAACCCTATAGATTTTGATGGAACCCTACGAGCCCCTCTGGAACCCTACAGAATACTCCAGGACCCGACAGCACTCTACAAGACCCTTAGCAACACAACGGAACCTCACTAAAACCCTATGGGCTCCTACAGAACACTGCAGGCGCCTACGGAACCCTACAGACCCCTACGGAATACTACCAGCCACTACAGAAAAATATGGCCCCTACGGAACTCTACGGAACCTGGCAGAAACACTGTGGGCCCCTACAGGCCCTTGCGGGCACTTGCAGAACTCTGCAGGAACCCACGGAACTTTATGGAACCCTACCAGCCCCTACGGAAGCCTAAAGACCCTTGCAGGCAGTTACGGAACGGTACAGGGCCCTAGGGAACTTTACCAGCCACTACGGAACTCTACGGGCCCCTACGGAACCCTGCAGAACCCTCCAGAACCTTACAGAATCCCACGGATTCCTACAGACTCCTGCGGGCACTTACTCAACCCTAGAGGACCCTACGGAACACTACTGGCTCCTGCGGTACTCCAGAGGCCTCTAGGGAACCTACGAAGCTCTACGGAACCCTATGGATCCTTACGGAACAGTACGGGCCCCTTCAGACCTCTGCGGGCGCTTATGGAAACCTACAGGACCCTACGGAACTGTACGAGACTCTACAGGCCCCTAGGGAACACCACAGGCCCCTACGGAACCCTACACAACCCTCCGGAAACATATGGCACCCTACAAGCTCCTACCAACCCCTGCGGGCACTTACACAACCCTACAGGTCCCTACGGAAATCTACGGGACTCTACGGGCCCCTAGGGAACCCTTCAGATTTCGACGGAACCCTACGAGGCCCTCTGGAACCCTACAGAATACTCCAGGACCCGACAGCACTCTACAAGACCCTTAGCAACACAACGGAACCTCACGAAAACCCTATGGGCTCCTACAGAACACTGCAGGTGCCTACGGAACCCTACAGACCCCTACGGAACCCTACAGACACCTGCGGGCACTTACGGAACCCTGCAGGCCCCGACGGAACCCTACAGGTCCATACAGAACCCCACAGGGCCCTACGGAACTTTACCAGCCACTACGGAACTCTACGGGTCCCTACGGAACCCTGCAGAACCCTCCGGAACCTTACAGAATCCCACAGACTCCTACAGACTTCTGCGGGCACTTACACAACCCTACAGGTCCCTACGGAAATCTACGGGACTCTATGGGCCCCTAGGGAACCCTATAGATTTTGATGGAACCCTACGAGCCCCTCTGGAACCCTACAGAATACTCCAGGAGCCGACAGCACTCTACAAGACCCTTAGCAACACAACGGAACCTCACGAAAACCCTATGGGCTCCTACAGAACACTGCAGGCGCCTACGGAACCCTACAGACCCCTACGGAATACTACCAGCCACTACAGAAAAATATGGCCCCTACGGAACTCTACGGAACCTGGCAGAAACACTGTGGGCCCCTACAGGCCCTTGCGGGCACTTGCAGAACTCTGCAGGAACCCACGGAACTTTATGGAACCCTACCAGCCCCTACGGAAGCCTAAAGACCCTTGCAGGCAGTTACGGAACGGTACAGGGCCCTAGGGAACTTTACCAGCCACTACGGAACTCTACGGGCCCCTACGGAACCCTGCAGAACCCTCCAGAACCTTACAGAATCCCACGGATTCCTACAGACTCCTGCGGGCACTTACTCAACCCTAGAGGACCCTATGGAACACTGCCAGCTCCTATGGAAGGAACCCTACGGGCCCCTACAGAACACTACTGGCTCCTGCGGTACTCCAGAGGCCTCTAGGGAACCTACGAAGCTCTACGGAACCCTATGGATCCTTACGGCACAGTACGGGCCCCTTCAGACCTCTGCGGGCGCTTATGGAAACCTACAGGACCCTACGGAACTGTACGATACTCTACAGGCCCCTAGGGAACACCACAGGCCCCTACGGAACCCTACACAACCCTCCGGAAACATATGGCACCCTACAAGCTCCCACCAACCCCTGCGGGCACTTACACAACCCTACAGGCCCCTACGGAAATCTATGGGACTCTACGGGCCCCTAGGAAACCCTTCAGATTTCGACGGAACCCTACCAGCCCCTCTGGAACCCTACAGAATACTCCAGGACCCGACAGCACTCTACAAGACCCTTAGCAACGCAACGGAACCTCACTAAAACCCTATGGGCTCCTACAGAACACTGCAGGTGCCTACGGAACCCTACAGACACCTGCGGGCACTTACGGAACCCTGCAGGCCCCTACGGAACCCTACAGGTCCATACAGAACCCCACAGGGCCCTACGGAACTTTACCAGCCACTACGGAACTCTACGGGCCCCTACGGAACCCTGCAGAACCCTCCGGAACCTTACAGAATCCCACAGACTCCTACAGACTTCTGCCGGCACTTACACAACCCTACAGGTCCCTACAGAAATCTATGGGACTCTATGGGCCCCTAGGGAACCCTTCAGATTTCAAGGGAACCCAACCAGCCCTTCTGGAACCCTACAGAATACTCCAGGACCCGACAGCACTCTACAAGACCCTTAGCAACACAACGGAACCTCACGAAAACCCTATGGGCTCCTACAGAATACTGCAGGTTCCTACAGAACCCTACAGACCCCTACAGAATACTACCACCACTACAGAAAAATATGGCCCCTACGGAACTCTACGGAACCTGGCAGAAACACTGTGCGCCCCTACAGGCCCTTGCGGGCACTTGCAGAACTCTGCAGGAACCCACGGAACTTTATGGAACCCTACCAGCCCCTACGGAAGCCTAAAGACCCTTGCAGGCAGTTACGGAACGGTACAGGGCCCTAGGGAAATTTACCAGCCACTACGGAACTCTACGGGCCCCTACGGAACCCTGCAGAACCCTCCAGAACCTTACAGAATCCCACGGATTCCTACAGACTCCTGCGGGCACTTACTCAACCCTAGAGGACCCTACGGAACACTACTGGCTCCTGCGGTACTCCAGAGGCCTCTAGGGAACCTACGAAGCTCTACGGAACCCTATGGATCCTTACGGAACAGTACGGGCCCCTTCAGACCTCTGCGGGCGCTTATGGAAACCTACAGGACCCTACGGAACTGTACGAGACTCTACAGGCCCCTAGGGAACACCACAGGCCCCTACGGAACCCTACACAACCCTCCGGAAACATATGGCACCCTACAAGCTCCTACCAACCCCTGCGGGCACTTACACAACCCTACAGGTCCCTACGGCAATCTACGGGACTCTACGGGCCCCTAGGGAACCCTTCAGATTTCGACGGAACCCTACGAGGCCCTCTGGAACCCTACAGAATACTCCAGGACCCGACAGCACTCTACAAGACCCTTAGCAACACAACGGAACCTCACGAAAACCCTATGGGCTCCTACAGAACACTGCAGGTGCCTACGGAACCCTACAGACCCCTACGGAACCCTACAGACACCTGCGGGCACTTACGGAACCCTGCAGGCCCCTACGGAACCCTACAGGTCCATACAGAACCCCACAGGGCCCTACGGAACTTTACCAGCCACTACGGAACTCTACGGGTCCCTACGGAACCCTGCAGAACCCTCCGGAACCTTACAGAATCCCACAGACTCCTACAGACTTCTGCGGGCACTTACACAACCCTACAGGTCCCTACGGAAATCTACGGGACTCTATGGGCCCCTAGGGAACCCTATAGATTTTGATGGAACCCTACGAGCCCCTCTGGAACCCTACAGAATACTCCAGGACCCGACAGCACTCTACAAGACCCTTAGCAACACAACGGAACCTCACTAAAACCCTATGGGCTCCTACAGAACACTGCAGGCGCCTACGGAACCCTACAGACCCCTACGGAATACTACCAGCCACTACAGAAAAATATGGCCCCTACGGAACTCTACGGAACCTGGCAGAAACACTGTGGGCCCCTACAGGCCCTTGCGGGCACTTGCAGAACTCTGCAGGAACCCACGGAACTTTATGGAACCCTACCAGCCCCTACGGAAGCCTAAAGACCCTTGCAGGCAGTTACGGAACGGTACAGGGCCCTAGGGAACTTTACCAGCCACTACGGAACTCTACGGGCCCCTACGGAACCCTGCAGAACCCTCCGGAACCTTACAGAATCCCACAGACTCCTACAGACTTCTGCGGGCACTTACACAACCCTACAGGTCCCTACGGAAATCTACGGGACTCTATGGGCCCCTAGGGAACCCTATAGATTTTGATGGAACCCTACGAGCCCCTCTGGAACCCTACAGAATACTCCAGGACCCGACAGCACTCTACAAGACCCTTAGCAACACAACGGAACCTCACTAAAACCCTATGGGCTCCTACAGAACACTGCAGGCGCCTACGGAACCCTACAGACCCCTACGGAATACTACCAGCCACTACAGAAAAATATGGCCCCTACGGAACTCTACGGAACCTGGCAGAAACACTGTGGGCCCCTACAGGCCCTTGCGGGTACTTGCAGAACTCTGCAGGAACCCACGGAACTTTATGGAACCCTACCAGCCCCTACGGAAGCCTAAAGACCCTTGCAGGCAGTTACGGAACGGTACAGGGCCCTAGGGAACTTTACCAGCCACTACGGAACTCTACGGGCCCCTACGGAACCCTGCAGAACCCTCCAGAACCTTACAGAATCCCACGGATTCCTACAGACTCCTGCGGGCACTTACTCAACCCTAGAGGACCCTACGGAACACTACTGGCTCCTGCGGTACTCCAGAGGCCTCTAGGGAACCTACGAAGCTCTACGGAACCCTATGGATCCTTACGGAACAGTACGGGCCCCTTCAGACCTCTGCGGGCGCTTATGGAAACCTACAGGACCCTACGGAACTGTACGAGACTCTACAGGCCCCTAGGGAACACCACAGGCCCCTACGGAACCCTACACAACCCTCCGGAAACATATGGCACCCTACAAGCTCCTACCAACCCCTGCGGGCACTTACACAACCCTACAGGCCCCTACGGCAATCTACGGGACTCTACGGGCCCCTAGGGAACCCTTCAGATTTCGACGGAACCCTACGAGGCCCTCTGGAACCCTACAGAATACTCCAGGACCCGACAGCACTCTACAAGACCCTTAGCAACACAACGGAACCTCACGAAAACCCTATGGGCTCCTACAGAACACTGCAGGTGCCTACGGAACCCTACAGACCCCTACGGAACCCTACAGACACCTGCGGGCACTTACGGAACCCTGCAGGCCCCTACGGAACCCTACAGGTCCATACAGAACCCCACAGGGCCCTACGGAACTTTACCAGCCACTACGGAACTCTACGGGTCCCTACGGAACCCTGCAGAACCCTCCGGAACCTTACAGAATCCCACAGACTCCTACAGACTTCTGCGGGCACTTACACAACCCTACAGGTCCCTACGGAAATCTACGGGACTCTATGGGCCCCTAGGGAACCCTATAGATTTTGATGGAACCCTACGAGCCCCTCTGGAACCCTACAGAATACTCCAGGAGCCGACAGCACTCTACAAGACCCTTAGCAACACAACGGAACCTCACTAAAACCCTATGGGCTCCTACAGAACACTGCAGGCGCCTACGGAACCCTACAGACCCCTACGGAATACTACCAGCCACTACAGAAAAATATGGCCCCTACGGAACTCTACGGAACCTGGCAGAAACACTGTGGGCCCCTACAGGCCCTTGCGGGCACTTGCAGAACTCTGCAGGAACCCACGGAACTTTATGGAACCCTACCAGCCCCTACGGAAGCCTAAAGACCCTTGCAGGCAGTTACGGAACGGTACAGGGCCCTAGGGAACTTTACCAGCCACTACGGAACTCTACGGGCCCCTACGGAACCCTGCAGAACCCTCCAGAACCTTACAGAATCCCACGGATTCCTACAGACTCCTGCGGGCACTTACTCAACCCTAGAGGACCCTATGGAACACTGCCAGCTCCTATGGAAGGAACCCTACGGGCCCCTACAGAACACTACTGGCTCCTGCGGTACTCCAGAGGCCTCTAGGGAACCTACGAAGCTCTACGGAACCCTATGGATCCTTACGGCACAGTACGGGCCCCTTCAGACCTCTGCGGGCGCTTATGGAAACCTACAGGACCCTACGGAACTGTACGATACTCTACAGGCCCCTAGGGAACACCACAGGCCCCTACGGAACCCTACACAACCCTCCGGAAACATATGGCACCCTACAAGCTCCCACCAACCCCTGCGGGCACTTACACAACCCTACAGGCCCCTACGGAAATCTATGGGACTCTACGGGCCCCTAGGAAACCCTTCAGATTTCGACGGAACCCTACCAGCCCCTCTGGAACCCTACAGAATACTCCAGGACCCGACAGCACTCTACAAGACCCTTAGCAACGCAACGGAACCTCACTAAAACCCTATGGGCTCCTACAGAACACTGCAGGTGCCTACGGAACCCTACAGACACCTGCGGGCACTTACGGAACCCTGCAGGCCCCTACGGAACCCTACAGGTCCATACAGAACCCCACAGGGCCCTACGGAACTTTACCAGCCACTACGGAACTCTACGGGCCCCTACGGAACCCTGCAGAACCCTCCGGAACCTTACAGAATCCCACAGACTCCTACAGACTTCTGCCGGCACTTACACAACCCTACAGGTCCCTACAGAAATCTATGGGACTCTATGGGCCCCTAGGGAACCCTTCAGATTTCAAGGGAACCCAACCAGCCCTTCTGGAACCCTACAGAATACTCCAGGACCCGACAGCACTCTACAAGACCCTTAGCAACACAACGGAACCTCACGAAAACCCTATGGGCTCCTACAGAATACTGCAGGTTCCTACAGAACCCTACAGACCCCTACAGAATACTACCACCACTACAGAAAAATATGGCCCCTACGGAACTCTACGGAACCTGGCAGAAACACTGTGCGCCCCTACAGGCCCTTGCGGGCACTTGCAGAACTCTGCAGGAACCCACGGAACTTTATGGAACCCTACCAGCCCCTACGGAAGCCTAAAGACCCTTGCAGGCAGTTACGGAACGGTACAGGGCCCTAGGGAAATTTACCAGCCACTACGGAACTCTACGGGCCCCTACGGAACCCTGCAGAACCCTCCAGAACCTTACAGAATCCCACGGATTCCTACAGACTCCTGCGGGCACTTACTCAACCCTAGAGGACCCTACGGAACACTACTGGCTCCTGCGGTACTCCAGAGGCCTCTAGGGAACCTACGAAGCTCTACGGAACCCTATGGATCCTTACGGAACAGTACGGGCCCCTTCAGACCTCTGCGGGCGCTTATGGAAACCTACAGGACCCTACGGAACTGTACGAGACTCTACAGGCCCCTAGGGAACACCACAGGCCCCTACGGAACCCTACACAACCCTCCGGAAACATATGGCACCCTACAAGCTCCTACCAACCCCTGCGGGCACTTACACAACCCTACAGGTCCCTACGGCAATCTACGGGACTCTACGGGCCCCTAGGGAACCCTTCAGATTTCGACGGAACCCTACGAGGCCCTCTGGAACCCTACAGAATACTCCAGGACCCGACAGCACTCTACAAGACCCTTAGCAACACAACGGAACCTCACGAAAACCCTATGGGCTCCTACAGAACACTGCAGGTGCCTACGGAACCCTACAGACCCCTACGGAACCCTACAGACACCTGCGGGCACTTACGGAACCCTGCAGGCCCCTACGGAACCCTACAGGTCCATACAGAACCCCACAGGGCCCTACGGAACTTTACCAGCCACTACGGAACTCTACGGGTCCCTACGGAACCCTGCAGAACCCTCCGGAACCTTACAGAATCCCACAGACTCCTACAGACTTCTGCGGGCACTTACACAACCCTACAGGTCCCTACGGAAATCTACGGGACTCTATGGGCCCCTAGGGAACCCTATAGATTTTGATGGAACCCTACGAGCCCCTCTGGAACCCTACAGAATACTCCAGGACCCGACAGCACTCTACAAGACCCTTAGCAACACAACGGAACCTCACTAAAACCCTATGGGCTCCTACAGAACACTGCAGGCGCCTACGGAACCCTACAGACCCCTACGGAATACTACCAGCCACTACAGAAAAATATGGCCCCTACGGAACTCTACGGAACCTGGCAGAAACACTGTGGGCCCCTACAGGCCCTTGCGGGCACTTGCAGAACTCTGCAGGAACCCACGGAACTTTATGGAACCCTACCAGCCCCTACGGAAGCCTAAAGACCCTTGCAGGCAGTTACGGAACGGTACAGGGCCCTAGGGAACTTTACCAGCCACTACGGAACTCTACGGGCCCCTACGGAACCCTGCAGAACCCTCCGGAACCTTACAGAATCCCACAGACTCCTACAGACTTCTGCGGGCACTTACACAACCCTACAGGTCCCTACGGAAATCTACGGGACTCTATGGGCCCCTAGGGAACCCTATAGATTTTGATGGAACCCTACGAGCCCCTCTGGAACCCTACAGAATACTCCAGGACCCGACAGCACTCTACAAGACCCTTAGCAACACAACGGAACCTCACTAAAACCCTATGGGCTCCTACAGAACACTGCAGGCGCCTACGGAACCCTACAGACCCCTACGGAATACTACCAGCCACTACAGAAAAATATGGCCCCTACGGAACTCTACGGAACCTGGCAGAAACACTGTGGGCCCCTACAGGCCCTTGCGGGTACTTGCAGAACTCTGCAGGAACCCACGGAACTTTATGGAACCCTACCAGCCCCTACGGAAGCCTAAAGACCCTTGCAGGCAGTTACGGAACGGTACAGGGCCCTAGGGAACTTTACCAGCCACTACGGAACTCTACGGGCCCCTACGGAACCCTGCAGAACCCTCCAGAACCTTACAGAATCCCACGGATTCCTACAGACTCCTGCGGGCACTTACTCAACCCTAGAGGACCCTACGGAACACTACTGGCTCCTGCGGTACTCCAGAGGCCTCTAGGGAACCTACGAAGCTCTACGGAACCCTATGGATCCTTACGGAACAGTACGGGCCCCTTCAGACCTCTGCGGGCGCTTATGGAAACCTACAGGACCCTACGGAACTGTACGAGACTCTACAGGCCCCTAGGGAACACCACAGGCCCCTACGGAACCCTACACAACCCTCCGGAAACATATGGCACCCTACAAGCTCCTACCAACCCCTGCGGGCACTTACACAACCCTACAGGCCCCTACGGCAATCTACGGGACTCTACGGGCCCCTAGGGAACCCTTCAGATTTCGACGGAACCCTACGAGGCCCTCTGGAACCCTACAGAATACTCCAGGACCCGACAGCACTCTACAAGACCCTTAGCAACACAACGGAACCTCACGAAAACCCTATGGGCTCCTACAGAACACTGCAGGTGCCTACGGAACCCTACAGACCCCTACGGAACCCTACAGACACCTGCGGGCACTTACGGAACCCTGCAGGCCCCTACGGAACCCTACAGGTCCATACAGAACCCCACAGGGCCCTACGGAACTTTACCAGCCACTACGGAACTCTACGGGTCCCTACGGAACCCTGCAGAACCCTCCGGAACCTTACAGAATCCCACAGACTCCTACAGACTTCTGCGGGCACTTACACAACCCTACAGGTCCCTACGGAAATCTACGGGACTCTATGGGCCCCTAGGGAACCCTATAGATTTCGATGGAACCCTACGAGCCCCTCTGGAACCCTACAGAATACTCCAGGACCCGACAGCACTCTACAAGACCCTTAGCAACACAACGGAACCTCACTAAAACCCTATGGGCTCCTACAGAACACTGCAGGCGCCTACGGAACCCTACAGACCCCTACGGAATACTACCAGCCACTACAGAAAAATATGGCCCCTACGGAACTCTACGGAACCTGGCAGAAACACTGTGGGCCCCTACAGGCCCTTGCGGGCACTTGCAGAACTCTGCAGGAACCCATGGAACTTTATGGAATCCTACCAGCCCCTACGGAAGCCTAAAGACCCTTGCAGGCAGTTACGGAACGGTACAGGGCCCTAGGGAACTTTACCAGCCACTACGGAACTCTACGGGCCCCTACGGAACCCTGCAGAACCCTCCAGAACCTTACAGAATCCCACGGATTCCTACAGACTCCTGCAGGCACTTACTCAACCCTAGAGGACCCTACGGAACACTGCCAGCTCCTATGGAAGGAACCCTACGGGCCCCTACAGAACACTACTGTCTCCTGCGGTACTCCAGAGGCCTCTAGGGAACCTACGAAGCTCTACGGAACCCTGTGGATCCTTACGGAACAGTACGGGCCCCTTCAGACCTCTGCGGGCGCTTATGGAAACCTACAGGACCCTACGGAACTGTACGAGACTCTACAGGCCCCTAGGGAACACCACAGGCCCCTACGGAACCCTACACAACCCTCCGGAAACATATGGCACCCTACAAGCTCCTACCAACCCCTGCGGGCACTTACACAACCCTACAGGCCCCTACGGCAATCTACGGGACTCTACGGGCCCCTAGGGAACCCTTCAGATTTCGACGGAACCCTACGAGGCCCTCTGGAACCCTACAGAATACTCCAGGACCCGACAGCACTCTACAAGACCCTTAGCAACACAACGGAACCTCACGAAAACCCTATGGGCTCCTACAGAACACTGCAGGTGCCTACGGAACCCTACAGACCCCTACGGAACCCTACAGACACCTGCGGGCACTTACGGAACCCTGCAGGCCCCTACGGAACCCTACAGGTCCATACAGAACCCCACAGGGCCCTACGGAACTTTACCAGCCACTACGGAACTCTACGGGTCCCTACGGAACCCTGCAGAACCCTCCGGAACCTTACAGAATCCCACAGACTCCTACAGACTTCTGCGGGCACTTACACAACCCTACAGGTCCCTACGGAAATCTACGGGACTCTATGGGCCCCTAGGGAACCCTATAGATTTTGATGGAACCCTACGAGCCCCTCTGGAACCCTACAGAATACTCCAGGACCCGACAGCACTCTACAAGACCCTGAGCAACACAACGGAACCTCACTAAAACCCTATGGGCTCCTACAGAACACTGCAGGCGCCTACGGAACCCTACAGACCCCTACGGAATACTACCAGCCACTACAGAAAAATATGGCCCCTACGGAACTCTACGGAACCTGGCAGAAACACTGTGGGCCCCTACAGGCCCTTGCGGGTACTTGCAGAACTCTGCAGGAACCCACGGAACTTTATGGAACCCTACCAGCCCCTACGGAAGCCTAAAGACCCTTGCAGGCAGTTACGGAACGGTACAGGGCCCTAGGGAACTTTACCAGCCACTACGGAACTCTACGGGCCCCTACGGAACCCTGCAGAACCCTCCAGAACCTTACAGAATCCCACGGATTCCTACAGACTCCTGCGGGCACTTACTCAACCCTAGAGGACCCTACGGAACACTACTGGCTCCTGCGGTACTCCAGAGGCCTCTAGGGAACCTACGAAGCTCTACGGAACCCTATGGATCCTTACGGAACAGTACGGGCCCCTTCAGACCTCTGCGGGCGCTTATGGAAACCTACAGGACCCTACGGAACTGTACGAGACTCTACAGGCCCCTAGGGAACACCACAGGCCCCTACGGAACCCTACACAACCCTCCGGAAACATATGGCACCCTACAAGCTCCTACCAACCCCTGCGGGCACTTACACAACCCTACAGGTCCCTACGGCAATCTACGGGACTCTACGGGCCCCTAGGGAACCCTTCAGATTTCGACGGAACCCTACGAGGCCCTCTGGAACCCTACAGAATACTCCAGGACCCGACAGCACTCTACAAGACCCTTAGCAACACAACGGAACCTCACGAAAACCCTATGGGCTCCTACAGAACACTGCAGGTGCCTACGGAACCCTACAGACCCCTACGGAACCCTACAGACACCTGCGGGCACTTACGGAACCCTGCAGGCCCCTACGGAACCCTACAGGTCCATACAGAACCCCACAGGGCCCTACGGAACTTTACCAGCCACTACGGAACTCTACGGGTCCCTACGGAACCCTGCAGAACCCTCCGGAACCTTACAGAATCCCACAGACTCCTACAGACTTCTGCGGGCACTTACACAACCCTACAGGTCCCTACGGAAATCTACGGGACTCTATGGGCCCCTAGGGAACCCTATAGATTTTGATGGAACCCTACGAGCCCCTCTGGAACCCTACAGAATACTCCAGGACCCGACAGCACTCTACAAGACCCTTAGCAACACAACGGAACCTCACTAAAACCCTATGGGCTCCTACAGAACACTGCAGGCGCCTACGGAACCCTACAGACCCCTACGGAATACTACCAGCCACTACAGAAAAATATGGCCCCTACGGAACTCTACGGAACCTGGCAGAAACACTGTGGGCCCCTACAGGCCCTTGCGGGTACTTGCAGAACTCTGCAGGAACCCACGGAACTTTATGGAACCCTACCAGCCCCTACGGAAGCCTAAAGACCCTTGCAGGCAGTTACGGAACGGTACAGGGCCCTAGGGAACTTTACCAGCCACTACGGAACTCTACGGGCCCCTACGGAACCCTGCAGAACCCTCCAGAACCTTACAGAATCCCACGGATTCCTACAGACTCCTGCGGGCACTTACTCAACCCTAGAGGACCCTACGGAACACTACTGGCTCCTGCGGTACTCCAGAGGCCTCTAGGGAACCTACGAAGCTCTACGGAACCCTATGGATCCTTACGGAACAGTACGGGCCCCTTCAGACCTCTGCGGGCGCTTATGGAAACCTACAGGACCCTACGGAACTGTACGAGACTCTACAGGCCCCTAGGGAACACCACAGGCCCCTACGGAACCCTACACAACCCTCCGGAAACATATGGCACCCTACAAGCTCCTACCAACCCCTGCGGGCACTTACACAACCCTACAGGTCCCTACGGCAATCTACGGGACTCTACGGGCCCCTAGGGAACCCTTCAGATTTCGACGGAACCCTACGAGGCCCTCTGGAACCCTACAGAATACTCCAGGACCCGACAGCACTCTACAAGACCCTTAGCAACACAACGGAACCTCACGAAAACCCTATGGGCTCCTACAGAACACTGCAGGTGCCTACGGAACCCTACAGACCCCTACGGAACCCTACAGACACCTGCGGGCACTTACGGAACCCTGCAGGCCCCTACGGAACCCTACAGGTCCATACAGAACCCCACAGGGCCCTACGGAACTTTACCAGCCACTACGGAACTCTACGGGTCCCTACGGAACCCTGCAGAACCCTCCGGAACCTTACAGAATCCCACAGACTCCTACAGACTTCTGCGGGCACTTACACAACCCTACAGGTCCCTACGGAAATCTACGGGACTCTATGGGCCCCTAGGGAACCCTATAGATTTCGATGGAACCCTACGAGCCCCTCTGGAACCCTACAGAATACTCCAGGACCCGACAGCACTCTACAAGACCCTTAGCAACACAACGGAACCTCACTAAAACCCTATGGGCTCCTACAGAACACTGCAGGCGCCTACGGAACCCTACAGACCCCTACGGAATACTACCAGCCACTACAGAAAAATATGGCCCCTACGGAACTCTACGGAACCTGGCAGAAACACTGTGGGCCCCTACAGGCCCTTGCGGGCACTTGCAGAACTCTGCAGGAACCCATGGAACTTTATGGAATCCTACCAGCCCCTACGGAAGCCTAAAGACCCTTGCAGGCAGTTACGGAACGGTACAGGGCCCTAGGGAACTTTACCAGCCACTACGGAACTCTACGGGCCCCTACGGAACCCTGCAGAACCCTCCAGAACCTTACAGAATCCCACGGATTCCTACAGACTCCTGCAGGCACTTACTCAACCCTAGAGGACCCTACGGAACACTGCCAGCTCCTATGGAAGGAACCCTACGGGCCCCTACAGAACACTACTGTCTCCTGCGGTACTCCAGAGGCCTCTAGGGAACCTACGAAGCTCTACGGAACCCTGTGGATCCTTACGGAACAGTACGGGCCCCTTCAGACCTCTGCGGGCGCTTATGGAAACCTACAGGACCCTACGGAACTGTACGAGACTCTACAGGCCCCTAGGGAACACCACAGGCCCCTACGGAACCCTACACAACCCTCCGGAAACATATGGCACCCTACAAGCTCCTACCAACCCCTGCGGGCACTTACACAACCCTACAGGCCCCTACGGAAATCTACGGGACTCTACGGGCCCCTAGGGAACCCTTCAGATTTCGACGGAACCCTACGAGGCCCTCTGGAACCCTACAGAATACTCCAGGACCCGACAGCACTCTACAAGACCCTTAGCAACACAACAGAACCTCACTAAAACCCTATGGGCTCCTACAGAACACTGCAGGTGCCTACGGAACCCTACAGACCCCTACGGAACCCTACAGACACCTGCGGGCACTTACGGAACCCTGCAGGCCCCTACGGAACCCTACAGGTCCATACAGAACCCCACAGGGCCCTACGGAACTTTACCAGCCACTACGGAACTCTACGGGTCCCTACGGAACCCTGCAGAACCCTCCGGAACCTTACAGAATCCCACAGACTCCTACAGACTTCTGCGGGCACTTACACAACCCTACAGGTCCCTACGGAAATCTACGGGACTCTATGGGCCCCTAGGGAACCCTATAGATTTTGATGGAACCCTACGAGCCCCTCTGGAACCCTACAGAATACTCCAGGACCCGACAGCACTCTACAAGACCCTGAGCAACACAACGGAACCTCACTAAAACCCTATGGGCTCCTACAGAACACTGCAGGCGCCTACGGAACCCTACAGACCCCTACGGAATACTACCAGCCACTACAGAAAAATATGGCCCCTACGGAACTCTACGGAACCTGGCAGAAACACTGTGGGCCCCTACAGGCCCTTGCGGGCACTTGCAGAACTCTGCAGGAACCCACGGAACTTTATGGAACCCTACCAGCCCCTACGGAAGCCTAAAGACCCTTGCAGGCAGTTACGGAACGGTACAGGGCCCTAGGGAACTTTACCAGCCACTACGGAACTCTACGGGCCCCTACGGAACCCTGCAGAACCCTCCAGAACCTTACAGAATCCCACGGATTCCTACAGACTCCTGCGGGCACTTACTCAACCCTAGAGGACCCTACGGAACACTACTGGCTCCTGCGGTACTCCAGAGGCCTCTAGGGAACCTACGAAGCTCTACGGAACCCTATGGATCCTTACGGAACAGTACGGGCCCCTTCAGACCTCTGCGGGCGCTTATGGAAACCTACAGGACCCTACGGAACTGTACGAGACTCTACAGGCCCCTAGGGAACACCACAGGCCCCTACGGAACCCTACACAACCCTCCGGAAACATATGGCACCCTACAAGCTCCTACCAACCCCTGCGGGCACTTACACAACCCTACAGGTCCCTACGGAAATCTACGGGACTCTACGGGCCCCTAGGGAACCCTTCAGATTTCGACAGAACCCTACGAGCCCCTCTGGAACCCTACAGAATACTCCAGGACCCGACAGCACTCTACAAGACCCTTAGCAACACAACGGAACCTCACTAAAACCCTATGGGCTCCTACAGAACACCGCAGGTGCCTACGGAACCCTACAGACCCCTACGGAACCCTACAGACACCTGCGGGCACTTACGGAACCCTGCAGGCCCCTACGGAACCCTACAGGTCCATACAGAACCCCACAGGGCCCTACGGAACTTTACCAGCCACTACGGAACTCTACGGGTCCCTACGGAACCCTGCAGAACCCTCCGGAACCTTACAGAATCCCACAGACTCCTACAGACTTCTGCGGGCACTTACACAACCCTACAGGTCCCTACGGAAATCTACGGGACTCTATGGGCCCCTAGGGAACCCTATAGATTTCGATGGAACCCTACGAGCCCCTCTGGAACCCTACAGAATACTCCAGGACCCGACAGCACTCTACAAGACCCTTAGCAACACAACGGAACCTCACCAAAACCCTATGGGCTCCTACAGAACACTGCAGTGCCTACGGAACCCTACAGACCCCTACGGAACCCTACAGACACCTGCGGGCACTTACGGAACCCTGCAGGCCCCTACAGAACCCTACAGGTCCATACAGAACCCCACAGGGCCCTACGGAACTTTACCAGCCACTACGGAACTCTACGGGTCCCTACGGAACCCTGCAGAACCCTCCGGAACCTTACAGAATCCCACAGACTTCTGCGGGCACTTACACAACCCTACAGGTCCCTACGGAAATCTACGGGACTCTATGGGCCCCTAGGGAACCCTATAGATTTCGATGGAACCCTACGAGGCCCTCTGGAACCCTACAGAATACTCCAGGACCCGACAGCACTCTACAAGACCCTTAGCAACACAACGGAACCTCACTAAAACCCTATGGGCTCCTACAGAACACTGCAGGCGCCTACGGAACCCTACAGACCCCTACGGAATACTACCAGCCACTACAGAAAAATATGGCCCCTACGGAACTCTACGGAACCTGGCAGAAACACTGTGGGCCCCTACAGGCCCTTGCGGGTACTTGCAGAACTCTGCAGGAACCCACGGAACTTTATGGAACCCTACCAGCCCCTACGGAAGCCTAAAGACCCTTGCAGGCAGTTACGGAACGGTACAGGGCCCTAGGGAACTTTACCAGCCACTACGGAACTCTACGGGCCCCTACGGAACCCTGCAGAAGCCTCCAGAACCTTACAGAATCCCACGGATTCCTACAGACTCCTGCGGGCACTTACTCAACCCTAGAGGACCCTACGGAACACTACTGGCTCCTGCGGTACTCCAGAGGCCTCTAGGGAACCTACGAAGCTCTACGGAACCCTATGGATCCTTACGGAACAGTACGGGCCCCTTCAGACCTCTGCGGGCGCTTATGGAAACCTACAGGACCCTACGGAACTGTACGAGACTCTACAGGCCCCTAGGGAACACCACAGGCCCCTACGGAACCCTACACAACCCTCCGGAAACATATGGCACCCTACAAGCTCCTACCAACCCCTGCGGGCACTTACACAACCCTACAGGTCCCTACGGAAATCTACGGGACTCTACGGGCCCCTAGGGAACCCTTCAGATTTCGACGGAACCCTACGAGCCCCTCTGGAACCCTACAGAATACTCCAGGACCCGACAGCACTCTACAAGACCCTTAGCAACACAACGGAACCTCACGAAAACCCTATGGGCTCCTACAGAACACTGCAGGTGCCTATGGAACCCTACAGACCCCTACGGAACCCTACAGACACCTGCGGGCACTTACGGAACCCTGCAGGCCCCTACGGAACCCTACAGGTCCATACAGAACCCCACAGGGCCCTACGGAACTTTACCAGCCACTACGGAACTCTACGGGTCCCTACGGAACCCTGCAGAACCCTCCGGAACCTTACAGAATCCCACAGACTCCTACAGACTTCTGCGGGCACTTACACAACCCTACAGGTCCCTACGGAAATCTACGGGACTCTATGGGCCCCTAGGGAACCCTATAGATTTCGATGGAACCCTACGAGCCCCTCTGGAACCCTACAGAATACTCCAGGACCCGACAGCACTCTACAAGACCCTTAGCAACACAACGGAACCTCACCAAAACCCTATGGGCTCCTACAGAACACTGCAGTGCCTACGGAACCCTACAGACCCCTACGGAACCCTACAGACACCTGCGGGCACTTACGGAACCCTGCAGGCCCCTACGGAACCCTACAGGTCCATACAGAACCCCACAGGGCCCTACGGAACTTTACCAGCCACTACGGAACTCTACGGGTCCCTACGGAACCCTGCAGAACCCTCCGGAACCTTACAGAATCCCACAGACTCCTACAGACTTCTGCGGGCACTTACACAACCCTACAGGTCCCTACGGAAATCTACGGGACTCTATGGGCCCCTAGGGAACCCTATAGATTTTGATGGAACCCTACGAGCCCCTCTGGAACCCTACAGAATACTCCAGGACCCGACAGCACTCTACAAGACCCTTAGCAACACAACGGAACCTCACTAAAACCCTATGGGCTCCTACAGAACACTGCAGGCGCCTACGGAACCCTACAGACCCCTACGGAATACTACCAGCCACTACAGAAAAATATGGCCCCTACGGAACTCTACGGAACCTGGCAGAAACACTGTGGGCCCCTACAGGCCCTTGCGGGTACTTGCAGAACTCTGCAGGAACCCACGGAACTTTATGGAACCCTACCAGCCCCTACGGAAGCCTAAAGACCCTTGCAGGCAGTTACGGAACGGTACAGGGCCCTAGGGAACTTTACCAGCCACTACGGAACTCTACGGGCCCCTACGGAACCCTGCAGAACCCTCCAGAACCTTACAGAATCCCACGGATTCCTACAGACTCCTGCGGGCACTTACTCAACCCTAGAGGACCCTACGGAACACTACTGGCTCCTGCGGTACTCCAGAGGCCTCTAGGGAACCTACGAAGCTCTACGGAACCCTATGGATCCTTACGGAACAGTACGGGCCCCTTCAGACCTCTGCGGGCGCTTATGGAAACCTACAGGACCCTACGGAACTGTACGAGACTCTACAGGCCCCTAGGGAACACCACAGGCCCCTACGGAACCCTACACAACCCTCCGGAAACATATGGCACCCTACAAGCTCCTACCAACCCCTGCGGGCACTTACACAACCCTACAGGTCCCTACGGAAATCTACGGGACTCTACGGGCCCCTAGGGAACCCTTCAGATTTCGACGGAACCCTACGAGCCCCTCTGGAACCCTACAGAATACTCCAGGACCCGACAGCACTCTACAAGACCCTTAGCAACACAACGGAACCTCACTAAAACCCTATGGGCTCCTACAGAACACTGCAGGTGCCTACGGAACCCTACAGACCCCTACGGAACCCTACAGACACCTGCGGGCACTTACGGAACCCTGCAGGCCCCTACGGAACCCTACAGGTCCATACAGAACCCCACAGGGCCCTACGGAACTTTACCAGCCACTACGGAACTCTACGGGTCCCTACGGAACCCTGCAGAACCCTCCGGAACCTTACAGAATCCCACAGACTCCTACAGACTTCTGCGGGCACTTACACAACCCTACAGGTCCCTACGGAAATCTACGGGACTCTATGGGCCCCTAGGGAACCCTATAGATTTCGATGGAACCCTACGAGCCCCTCTGGAACCCTACAGAATACTCCAGGACCCGACAGCACTCTACAAGACCCTTAGCAACACAACGGAACCTCACCAAAACCCTATGGGCTCCTACAGAACACTGCAGTGCCTACGGAACCCTACAGACCCCTACGGAACCCTACAGACACCTGCGGGCACTTACGGAACCCTGCAGGCCCCTACGGAACCCTACAGGTCCATACAGAACCCCACAGGGCCCTACGGAACTTTACCAGCCACTACGGAACTCTACGGGTCCCTACGGAACCCTGCAGAACCCTCCGGAACCTTACAGAATCCCACAGACTCCTACAGACTTCTGCGGGCACTTACACAACCCTACAGGTCCCTACGGAAATCTACGGGACTCTATGGGCCCCTAGGGAACCCTATAGATTTTGATGGAACCCTACGAGCCCCTCTGGAACCCTACAGAATACTCCAGGACCCAACAGCACTCTACAAGACCCTTAGCAACACAACGGAACCTCACTAAAACCCTATGGGCTCCTACAGAACACTGCAGGCGCCTACGGAACCCTACAGACCCCTACGGAATACTACCAGCCACTACAGAAAAATATGGCCCCTACGGAACTCTACGGAACCTGGCAGAAACACTGTGGGCCCCTACAGGCCCTTGCGGGTACTTGCAGAACTCTGCAGGAACCCACGGAACTTTATGGAACCCTACCAGCCCCTACGGAAGCCTAAAGACCCTTGCAGGCAGTTACGGAACGGTACAGGGCCCTAGGGAACTTTACCAGCCACTACGGAACTCTACGGGCCCCTACGGAACCCTGCAGAACCCTCCAGAACCTTACAGAATCCCACGGATTCCTACAGACTCCTGCGGGCACTTACTCAACCCTAGAGGACCCTACGGAACACTACTGGCTCCTGCGGTACTCCAGAGGCCTCTAGGGAACCTACGAAGCTCTACGGAACCCTATGGATCCTTACGGAACAGTACGGGCCCCTTCAGACCTCTGCGGGCGCTTATGGAAACCTACAGGACCCTACGGAACTGTACGAGACTCTACAGGCCCCTAGGGAACACCACAGGCCCCTACGGAACCCTACACAACCCTCCGGAAACATATGGCACCCTACAAGCTCCTACCAACCCCTGCGGGCACTTACACAACCCTACAGGTCCCTACGGAAATCTACGGGACTCTACGGGCCCCTAGGGAACCCTTCAGATTTCGACGGAACCCTACGAGCCCCTCTGGAACCCTACAGAATACTCCAGGACCCGACAGCACTCTACAAGACCCTTAGCAACACAACGGAACCTCACTAAAACCCTATGGGCTCCTACAGAACACTGCAGGTGCCTACGGAACCCTACAGACCCCTACGGAACCCTACAGACACCTGCGGGCACTTACGGAACCCTGCAGGCCCCTACGGAACCCTACAGGTCCATACAGAACCCCACAGGGCCCTACGGAACTTTACCAGCCACTACGGAACTCTACGGGTCCCTACGGAACCCTGCAGAACCCTCCGGAACCTTACAGAATCCCACAGACTCCTACAGACTTCTGCGGGCACTTACACAACCCTACAGGTCCCTACGGAAATCTACGGGACTCTATGGGCCCCTAGGGAACCCTATAGATTTCGATGGAACCCTACGAGCCCCTCTGGAACCCTACAGAATACTCCAGGACCCGACAGCACTCTACAAGACCCTTAGCAACACAACGGAACCTCACCAAAACCCTATGGGCTCCTACAGAACACTGCAGTGCCTACGGAACCCTACAGACCCCTACGGAACCCTACAGACACCTGCGGGCACTTACGGAACCCTGCAGGCCCCTACGGAACCCTACAGGTCCATACAGAACCCCACAGGGCCCTACGGAACTTTACCAGCCACTACGGAACTCTACGGGTCCCTACGGAACCCTGCAGAACCCTCCGGAACCTTACAGAATCCCACAGACTCCTACAGACTTCTGCGGGCACTTACACAACCCTACAGGTCCCTACGGAAATCTACGGGACTCTATGGGCCCCTAGGGAACCCTATAGATTTTGATGGAACCCTACGAGCCCCTCTGGAACCCTACAGAATACTCCAGGACCCGACAGCACTCTACAAGACCCTTAGCAACACAACGGAACCTCACTAAAACCCTATGGGCTCCTACAGAACACTGCAGGCGCCTACGGAACCCTACAGACCCCTACGGAATACTACCAGCCACTACAGAAAAATATGGCCCCTACGGAACTCTACGGAACCTGGCAGAAACACTGTGGGCCCCTACAGGCCCTTGCGGGTACTTGCAGAACTCTGCAGGAACCCACGGAACTTTATGGAACCCTACCAGCCCCTACGGAAGCCTAAAGACCCTTGCAGGCAGTTACGGAACGGTACAGGGCCCTAGGGAACTTTACCAGCCACTACGGAACTCTACGGGCCCCTACGGAACCCTGCAGAACCCTCCAGAACCTTACAGAATCCCACGGATTCCTACAGACTCCTGCGGGCACTTACTCAACCCTAGAGGACCCTATGGAACACTACTGGCTCCTGCGGTACTCCAGAGGCCTCTAGGGAACCTACGAAGCTCTACGGAACCCTATGGATCCTTACGGAACAGTACGGGCCCCTTCAGACCTCTGCGGGCGCTTATGGAAACCTACAGGACCCTACGGAACTGTACGAGACTCTACAGGCCCCTAGGGAACACCACAGGCCCCTACGGAACCCTACACAACCCTCCGGAAACATATGGCACCCTACAAGCTCCTACCAACCCCTGCGGGCACTTACACAACCCTACAGGTCCCTATGGAAATCTACGGGACTCTACGGGCCCCTAGGGAACCCTTCAGATTTCGACGGAACCCTACGAGGCCCTCTGGAACCCTACAGAATACTCCAGGACCCGACAGCACTCTACAAGACCCTTAGCAACACAACGGAACCTCACGAAAACCCTATGGGCTCCTACAGAACACTGCAGGTGCCTACGGAACCCTACAGACCCCTACGGAACCCTACAGACACCTGCGGGCACTTACGGAACCCTGCAGGCCCCTACGGAACCCTACAGGTCCATACAGAACCCCACAGGGCCCTACGGAACTTTACCAGCCACTACGGAACTCTACGGGTCCCTACGGAACCCTGCAGAACCCTCCGGAACCTTACAGAATCCCACAGACTCCTACAGACTTCTGCGGGCACTTACACAACCCTACAGGTCCCTACGGAAATCTACGGGACTCTATGGGCCCCTAGGGAACCCTATAGATTTTGATGGAACCCTACGAGCCCCTCTGGAACCCTACAGAATACTCCAGGACCCGACAGCACTCTACAAGACCCTTAGCAACACAACGGAACCTCACTAAAACCCTATGGGCTCCTACAGAACACTGCAGGCGCCTACGGAACCCTACAGACCCCTACGGAATACTACCAGCCACTACAGAAAAATATGGCCCCTACGGAACTCTACGGAACCTGGCAGAAACACTGTGGGCCCCTACAGGCCCTTGCGGGCACTTGCAGAACTCTGCAGGAACCCACGGAACTTTATGGAACCCTACCAGCCCCTACGGAAGCCTAAAGACCCTTGCAGGCAGTTACGGAACGGTACAGGGCCCTAGGGAACTTTACCAGCCACTACGGAACTCTACGGGCCCCTACGGAACCCTGCAGAACCCTCCGGAACCTTACAGAATCCCACGGATTCCTACAGACTCCTGCGGGCACTTACTCAACCCTAGAGGACCCTACGGAACACTACTGGCTCCTGCGGTACTCCAGAGGCCTCTAGGGAACCTACGAAGCTCTACGGAACCCTATGGATCCTTACGGAACAGTACGGGCCCCTTCAGACCTCTGCGGGCGCTTATGGAAACCTACAGGACCCTACGGAACTGTACGAGACTCTACAGGCCCCTAGGGAACACCACAGGCCCCTACGGAACCCTACACAACCCTCCGGAAACATATGGCACCCTACAAGCTCCTACCAACCCCTGCGGGCACTTACACAACCCTACAGGTCCCTACGGAAATCTACGGGACTCTACGGGCCCCTAGGGAACCCTTCAGATTTCGACGGAACCCTACGAGCCCCTCTGGAACCCTACAGAATACTCCAGGACCCGACAGCACTCTACAAGACCCTTAGCAACACAACGGAACCTCACTAAAACCCTATGGGCTCCTACAGAACACTGCAGGCGCCTACGGAACCCTACAGACCCCTACGGAATACTACCAGCCACTACAGAAAAATATGGCCCCTACGGAACTCTACGGAACCTGGCAGAAACACTGTGGGCCCCTACAGGCCCTTGCGGGCACTTGCAGAACTCTGCAGGAACCCACGGAACTTTATGGAACCCTACCAGCCCCTACGGAAGCCTAAAGACCCTTGCAGGCAGTTACGGAACGGTACAGGGCCCTAGGGAACTTTACCAGCCACTACAGAACTCTACGGGCCCCTACGGAACCCTGCAGAACCCTCCGGAACCTTACAGAATCCCACAGACTCCTACAGACTTCTGCGGGCACTTACACAACCCTACAGGTCCCTACGGAAATCTACGGGACTCTATGGGCCCCTAGGGAACCCTATAGATTTCGATGGAACCCTACGAGCCCCTCTGGAACCCTACAGAATACTCCAGGACCCGACAGCACTCTACAAGACCCTTAGCAACACAACGGAACCTCACCAAAACCCTATGGGCTCCTACAGAACACTGCAGTGCCTACGGAACCCTACAGACCCCTACGGAACCCTACAGACACCTGCGGGCACTTACGCAACCCTACAGGTCCCTACGGAAATCTACGGGACTCTATGGGCCCCTAGGGAACCCTATAGATTTTGATGGAACCCTACGAGCCCCTCTGGAACCCTACAGAATACTCCAGGACCCGACAGCACTCTACAAGACCCTTAGCAACACAACGGAACCTCACTAAAACCCTATGGGCTCCTACAGAACACTGCAGGCGCCTACGGAACCCTACAGACCCCTACGGAATACTACCAGCCACTACAGAAAAATATGGCCCCTACGGAACTCTACGGAACCTGGCAGAAACACTGTGGGCCCCTACAGGCCCTTGCGGGTACTTGCAGAACTATGCTGGAACCCACGGAACTTTATGGAACCCTACCAGCCCCTACGGAAGCCTAAAGACCCTTGCAGGCAGTTACGGAACGGTACAGGGCCCTAGGGAACTTTACCAGCCACTACGGAACTCTACGGGCCCCTACGGAACCCTGCAGAACCCTCCAGAACCTTACAGAATCCCACGGATTCCTACAGACTCCTGCGGGCACTTACTCAACCCTAGAGGACCCTACGGAACACTACTGGCTCCTGCGGTACTCCAGAGGCCTCTAGGGAACCTACGAAGCTCTACGGAACCCTATGGATCCTTACGGAACAGTACGGGCCCCTTCAGACCTCTGCGGGCGCTTATGGAAACCTACAGGACCCTACGGAACTGTACGAGACTCTACAGGCCCCTAGGGAACACCACAGGCCCCTACGGAACCCTACACAACCCTCCGGAAACATATGGCACCCTACAAGCTCCTACCAACCCCTGCGGGCACTTACACAACCTTACAGGTCCCTACGGAAATCTACGGGACTCTACGGGCCCCTAGGGAACCCTTCAGATTTCGACGGAACCCTACGAGCCCCTCTGGAACCCTACAGAATACTCCAGGACCCGACAGCACTCTACAAGACCCTTAGCAACACAACGGAACCTCACGAAAACCCTATGGGCTCCTACAGAACACTGCAGGTGCCTACGGAACCCTACAGACCCCTACGGAACCCTACAGACACCTGCGGGCACTTACGGAACCCTGCAGGCCCCTACGGAACCCTACAGGTCCATACAGAACCCCACAGGGCCCTACGGAACTTTACCAGCCACTACGGAACTCTACGGGTCCCTACGGAACCCTGCAGAACCCTCCGGAACCTTACAGAATCCCACAGACTCCTACAGACTTCTGCGGGCACTTACACAACCCTACAGGTCCCTACGGAAATCTACGGGACTCTATGGGCCCCTAGGGAACCCTATAGATTTTGATGGAACCCTACGAGCCCCTCTGGAACCCTACAGAATACTCCAGGACCCAACAGCACTCTACAAGACCCTTAGCAACACAACGGAACCTCACTAAAACCCTATGGGCTCCTACAGAACACTGCAGGCGCCTACGGAACCCTACAGACCCCTACGGAATACTACCAGCCACTACAGAAAAATATGGCCCCTACGGAACTCTACGGAACCTGGCAGAAACACTGTGGGCCCCTACAGGCCCTTGCGGGTACTTGCAGAACTCTGCAGGAACCCACGGAACTTTATGGAACCCTACCAGCCCCTACGGAAGCCTAAAGACCCTTGCAGGCAGTTACGGAACGGTACAGGGCCCTAGGGAACTTTACCAGCCACTACGGAACTCTACGGGCCCCTACGGAACCCTGCAGAACCCCTCCAGAACCTTACAGAATCCCACGGATTCCTACAGACTCCTGCGGGCACTTACTCAACCCTAGAGGACCCTACGGAACACTACTGGCTCCTGCGGTACTCCAGAGGCCTCTAGGGAACCTACGAAGCTCTACGGAACCCTATGGATCCTTACGGAACAGTACGGGCCCCTTCAGACCTCTGCGGGCGCTTATGGAAACCTACAGGACCCTACGGAACTGTACGAGACTCTACAGGCCCCTAGGGAACACCACAGGCCCCTACGGAACCCTACACAACCCTCCGGAAACATATGGCACCCTACAAGCTCCTACCAACCCCTGCGGGCACTTACACAACCTTACAGGTCCCTACGGAAATCTACGGGACTCTACGGGCCCCTAGGGAACCCTTCAGATTCGACGGAACCCTACGAGGCCCTCTGGAACCCTACAGAATACTCCAGGACCCGACAGCACTCTACAAGACCCTTAGCAACACAACGGAACCTCACCAAAACCCTATGGGCTCCTACAGAACACTGCAGGTGCCTACGGAACCCTACAGACCCCTACGGAACCCTACAGACACCTGCGGGCACTTACGGAACCCTGCAGGCCCCTACGGAACCCTACAGGTCCCATACAGAACCCCACAGGGCCCTACGGAACTTTACCAGCCACTACGGAACTCTACGGGTCCCTACGGAACCCTGCAGAACCCTCCGGAACCTTACAGAATCCCACAGACTCCTACAGACTTCTGCGGGCACTTACACAACCCTACAGGTCCCTACGGAAATCTACGGGACTCTATGGGCCCCTAGGGAACCCTATAGATTTCGATGGAACCCTACGAGCCCCTCTGGAACCCTACAGAATACTCCAGGACCCGACAGCACTCTACAAGACCCTTAGCAACACAACGGAACCTCACTAAAACCCTATGGGCTCCTACAGAACACTGCAGGCGCCTACGGAACCCTACAGACCCCTACGGAATACTACCAGCCACTACAGAAAAATATGGCCCCTACGGAACTCTACGGAACCTGGCAGAAACACTGTGGGCCCCTACAGGCCCTTGCGGGCACTTGCAGAACTCTGCAGGAACCCATGGAACTTTATGGAATCCTACCAGCCCCTACGGAAGCCTAAAGACCCTTGCAGGCAGTTACGGAACGGTACAGGGCCCTAGGGAACTTTACCAGCCACTACGGAACTCTATGGGCCCCTACGGAACCCTGCAGAACCCTCCAGAACCTTACAGAATCCCACGGATTCCTACAGACTCCTGCAGGCACTTACTCAACCCTAGAGGACCCTACGGAACACTGCCAGCTCCTATGGAAGGAACCCTACGGGCCCTACAGAACACTACTGTCTCCTGCGGTACTCCAGAGGCCTCTAGGGAACCTACGAAGCTCTACGGAACCCTGTGGATCCTTACGGAACAGTACGGGCCCCTTCAGACCTCTGCGGGCGCTTATGGAAACCTACAGGACCCTACGGAACTGTACGAGACTCTACAGGCCCCTAGGGAACACCACAGGCCCCTATGGAACCCTACACAACCCTCCGGAAACATATGGCACCCTACAAGCTCCTACCAACCCCTGCGGGCACTTACACAACCCTACAGGCCCCTACGGCAATCTACGGGACTCTACGGGCCCCTAGGGAACCCTTCAGATTTCGACGGAACCCTACGAGCCCCTCTGGAACCCTACAGAATACTCCAGGACCCGACAGCACTCTACAAGACCCTTAGCAACACAACGGAACCTCACCAAAAACCCTATGGGCTCCTACAGAACACTGCAGTGCCTACGGAACCCTACAGACCCCTACGGAACCCTACAGACACCTGCGGGCACTTACGGAACCCTGCAGGCCCCTACGGAACCCTACAGGTCCATACAGAACCCCACAGGGCCCTACGGAACTTTACCAGCCACTACGGAACTCTACGGGTCCCTACGGAACCCTGCAGAACCCTCCGGAACCTTACAGAATCCCACAGACTCCTACAGACTTCTGCGGGCACTTACACAACCCTACAGGTCCCTACGGAAATCTACGGGACTCTATGGGCCCCCTAGGGAACCCTATAGATTTCGATGGAACCCTACGAGGCCCTCTGGAACCCTACAGAATACTCCAGGACCCGACAGCACTCTACAAGACCCTTAGCAACACAACGGAACCTCACTAAAACCCTATGGGCTCCTACAGAACACTGCAGGCGCCTACGGAACCCTACAGACCCCTACGGAATACTACCAGCCACTACAGAAAAATATGGCCCCTACGGAACTCTACGGAACCTGGCAGAAACACTGTGGGCCCCTACAGGCCCTTGCGGGTACTTGCAGAACTCTGCAGGAACCCACGGAACTTTATGGAACCCTACCAGCCCCTACGGAAGCCTAAAGACCCTTGCAGGCAGTTACGGAACGGTACAGGGCCCTAGGGAACTTTACCAGCCACTACGGAACTCTACGGGCCCCTACGGAACCCCTGCAGAAGCCTCCAGAACCTTACAGAATCCCACGGATTCCTACAGACTCCTGCGGGCACTTACTCAACCCTAGAGGACCCTACGGAACACTACTGGCTCCTGCGGTACTCCAGAGGCCTCTAGGGAACCTACGAAGCTCTACGGAACCCTATGGATCCTTACGGAACAGTACGGGCCCCTTCAGACCTCTGCGGGCGCTTATGGAAACCTACAGGACCCTACGGAACTGTACGAGACTCTACAGGCCCCTAGGGAACACCACAGGCCCCTACGGAACCCTACACAACCCTCCGGAAACATATGGCACCCTACAAGCTCCTACCAACCCCTGCGGGCACTTACACAACCTTACAGGTCCCTACGGAAATCTACGGGACTCTACGGGCCCCTAGGGAACCCTTCAGATTTCGACGGAACCCTACGAGGCCCTCTGGAACCCTACAGAATACTCCAGGACCCGACAGCACTCTACAAGACCCTTAGCAACACAACGGAACCTCACCAAAACCCTATGGGCTCCTACAGAACACTGCAGGTGCCTACGGAACCCTACAGACCCCTACGGAACCCTACAGACACCTGCGGGCACTTACGGAACCCTGCAGGCCCCTACGGAACCCTACAGGTCCATACAGAACCCCACAGGGCCCTACGGAACTTTACCAGCCACTACGGAACTCTACGGGTCCCTACGGAACCCTGCAGAACCCTCCGGAACCTTACAGAATCCCACAGACTCCTACAGACTTCTGCGGGCACTTACACAACCCTACAGGTCCCTACGGAAATCTACGGGACTCTATGGGCCCCTAGGGAACCCTATAGATTTCGATGGAACCCTACGAGCCCCTCTGGAACCCTACAGAATACTCCAGGACCCGACAGCACTCTACAAGACCCTTAGCAACACAACGGAACCTCACCAAAACCCTATGGGCTCCTACAGAACACTGCAGTGCCTACGGAACCCTACAGACCCCTACGGAACCCTACAGACACCTGCGGGCACTTACGCAACCCTACAGGTCCCTACGGAAATCTACGGGACTCTATGGGCCCCTAGGGAACCCTATAGATTTTGATGGAACCCTACGAGCCCCTCTGGAACCCTACAGAATACTCCAGGACCCGACAGCACTCTACAAGACCCTTAGCAACACAACGGAACCTCACTAAAACCCTATGGGCTCCTACAGAACACTGCAGGCGCCTACGGAACCCTACAGACCCCTACGGAATACTACCAGCCACTACAGAAAAATATGGCCCCTACGGAACTCTACGGAACCTGGCAGAAACACTGTGGGCCCCTACAGGCCCTTGCGGGTACTTGCAGAACTCTGCAGGAACCCACGGAACTTTATGGAACCCTACCAGCCCCTACGGAAGCCTAAAGACCCTTGCAGGCAGTTACGGAACGGTACAGGGCCCTAGGGAACTTTACCAGCCACTACGGAACTCTACGGGCCCCTACGGAACCCTGCAGAACCCTCCAGAACCTTACAGAATCCCACGGATTCCTACAGACTCCTGCGGGCACTTACTCAACCCTAGAGGACCCTACGGAACACTACTGGCTCCTGCGGTACTCCAGAGGCCTCTAGGGAACCTACGAAGCTCTACGGAACCCTATGGATCCTTACGGAACAGTACGGGCCCCTTCAGACCTCTGCGGGCGCTTATGGAAACCTACAGGACCCTACGGAACTGTACGAGACTCTACAGGCCCCTAGGGAACACCACAGGCCCCTACGGAACCCTACACAACCCTCCGGAAACATATGGCACCCTACAAGCTCCTACCAACCCCTGCGGGCACTTACACAACCCTACAGGTCCCTACGGAAATCTACGGGACTCTACGGGCCCCTAGGGAACCCTTCAGATTTCGACGGAACCCTACGAGCCCCTCTGGAACCCTACAGAATACTCCAGGACCCGACAGCACTCTACAAGACCCTTAGCAACACAACGGAACCTCACTAAAACCCTATGGGCTCCTACAGAACACTGCAGGTGCCTACGGAACCCTACAGACCCCTACGGAACCCTACAGACACCTGCGGGCACTTACGGAACCCTGCAGGCCCCTACGGAACCCTACAGGTCCATACAGAACCCCACAGGGACCTACGGAACGTTACCAGCCACTACGGAACTCTACG
>NW_027414219.1:0-43858 GCF_964106895.1 Numenius arquata | reverse complement strand
AAAGTTCCCTAGGGCCCTGTACCGTTCCGTAACTGCCTGCAAGGGTCTTTAGGCTTCCGTAGGGGCTGGTAGGGTTCCATAAAGTTCCGTGGGTTCCTGCAGAGTTCTGCAAGTGCCCGCAAGGGCCTGTAGGGGCCCACAGTGTTTCTGCCAGGTTCCGTAGAGTTCCGTAGGGGCCATATTTTTCTGTAGTGGCTGGTAGTATTCTGTAGGGGTCTGTAGGTTTCCGTAGGCGCCTACAGTGTTCTGTAGGAGCCCATAGGGTTTTAGTGAGGTTCCGTTGTGTTGCTAAGGGTCTTGTAGAGTGCTGTCGGGTCCTGGAGTATTCTGTAGGGTTCCAGAGGGGCTCGTAGGGTTCCATCGAAATCTATAGGGTTCCCTAGGGGCCCATAGAGTCCCGTAGATTTCCGTAGGGACCTGTAGGGTTGTGTAAGTGCCCGCAGAAGTCTGTAGGAGTCTGTGGGATTCTGTAAGGTTCTGGAGGGTTCTGCAGGGTTCCGTAGGGGCCCGTAGAGTTCCGTAGCGGCTGGTAAAGTTCCGTAGGGCCCTGTGGGGTTCTGTATGGACCTGTAGGGTTCCGTAGGGGCCTGCAGGGTTCCGTAAGTGCCCGCAGGTGTCTGTAGGGTTCCGTAGGGGTCTGTAGGGTTCCGTAGGCGCCTACAGTGTTCTGTAGGAGCCCATAGGGTTTTAGTGAGGTTCCGTTGTGTTGCTAAGGGTCTTGTAGAGTGCTGTCGGGTCCTGGAGTATTCTGTAGGGTTCCAGAGGGGCTCGTAGGGTTCCATCGAAATCTATAGGGTTCCCTAGGGGCCCATAGAGTCCCGTAGATTTCCGTAGGGACCTGTAGGGTTGTGTAAGTGCCCGCAGAAGTCTGTAGGAGTCTGTGGGATTCTGTAAGGTTCTGGAGGGTTCTGCAGGGTTCCGTAGGGGCCCGTAGAGTTCCGTAGCGGCTGGTAAAGTTCCGTAGGGCCCTGTGGGGTTCTGTATGGACCTGTAGGGTTCCGTAGGGGCCTGCAGGGTTCCGTAAGTGCCCGCAGGTGTCTGTAGGGTTCCGTCGGGGTCTGTAGGGTTCCGTAGGCACCTGCAGTGTTCTGTAGGAGCCCATAGGGTTTTAGTGAGGTTCCGTTGTGTTGCTAAGGGTCTTGTAGAGTGCTGTCGGGTCCTGGAGTATTCTGTAGGGTTCCAGAGGGCCTCATAGGGTTCCATCGAAATCTATAGGGTTCTCTAGGGGCCCATAGAGTCCCGTAGATTGCCGTAGGGACCTGTAGGGTTGTGTAAGTGCTCGCAGGGGTTGGTAGGAGCTTGTAGGGTTCCATAAGTTTCCAGAGGGTTGTGTAGGGTTCCGTAGGGGCCTGTGGTGTTCCCTAGGGGCCTGTAGAGTCTCGTACGGTTCCGTAGGGTCCTGTAGGTTTCCATAAGCGCCCGCAGAGGTTGAAGGGGCCCGTACTGTGCCGTAAGGATCCATAGGGTTCCGTAGAGCTTCGTAGGTTCCCTAGAGGCCTCTGGAGTACCGCAGGAGCCAGTAGTGTTCTGTAGGGGCCCGTAGGGTTCCTTCCATAGGAGCTGGCAGTGTTCCGTAGGGTCCTCTAGGGTTGAGTAAGTGCCCGCAGAAGTCTGTAGGAGTCTGTGGGATTCTGTAAGGTTCTGGAGGGTTCTGCAGGGTTCCGTAGGGGCCCTTAGAGTTCCGTAGTGGCTGGTAAAGTTCCGTAGGGCCCTGTGGGGTTCTGTATGGACCTGTAGGGTTCCGTAGGGGCCTGCAGGGTTCCGTAAGTGCCCGCAGGTGTCTGTAGGGTTCCGTAGGGGTCTGTAGGGTTCCGTAGGCACCTGCAGTGTTCTGTAGGAGCCCATAGGGTTTTAGTGAGGTTCCGTTGTGTTGCTAAGGGTCTTGTAGAGTGCTGTCGGGTCCTGGAGTATTCTGTAGGGTTCCAGAGGGCCTCATAGGGTTCCGTCGAAATCTGAAGGGTTCCCTAGGGGCCCATAGAGTCCCGTAGATTTCCGTAGGGACCTGTAGGGTTGTGTAAGTGCTCGCAGGGGTTGGTAGGAGCTTGTAGGGTTCCATAAGTTTCCAGAGGGTTGTGTAGGGTTCCGTAGGGGCCTGTGGTGTTCCCTAGGGGCCTGTAGAGTCTCATACGGTTCCGTAGGGGCCTGTGGTGTTCCCTAGGGGCCTGTAGAGTCTCGTACAGTTCCGTAGGGTCCTGTAGGTTTCCATAAGCGCCCGCAGAGGTCTGAAGGGGCCCGTACTGTGCCGTAAGGATCTATAGGGTTCCGTAGAGCTTCGTAGGTTCCCTAGAGGCCTGTGGAGTACTGCAGGAGCCAGTAGTGTTCTGTAGGGGCCCGTAGGGTTCCTTCCATAGGAGCTGGCAGTGTTCCGTAGGGTCCTCTAGGGTTGAGTAAGTGCCCGCAGAAGTCTGTAGGAGTCTGTGGGATTCTGTAAGGTTCTGGAGGGTTCTGCAGGGTTCCGTAGGGGCCCCTAGAGTTCCGTAGTGGCTGGTAAAGTTCCGTAGGGCCCTGTGGGGTTCTGTATGGACCTGTAGGGTTCCGTAGGGGCCTGCAGGGTTCCGTAAGTGCCCGCAGGTGTCTGTAGGGTTCCGTAGGCACCTGCAGTGTTCTGTAGGAGCCCATAGGGTTTTAGTGAGGTTCCGTTGTGTTGCTAAGGGTCTTGTAGAGTGCTGTCGGGTCCTGGAGTATTCTGTAGGGTTCCAGAGGGGCTCGTAGGGTTCCATCGAAATCTATAGGGTTCCCTAGGGGCCCATAGAGTCCCGTAGATTTCCGTAGGGACCTGTAGGGTTGTGTAAGTGCCCGCAGAAGTCTGTAGGAGTCTGTGGGATTCTGTAAGGTTCCGGAGGGTTCTGCAGGGTTCCGTAGGGGCCCGTAGAGTTCCGTAGCGGCTGGTAAAGTTCCGTAGGGCCCTGTGGGGTTCTGTATGGACCTGTAGGGTTCCGTAGGGGCCTGCAGGGTTCCGTAAGTGCCCGCAGGTGTCTGTAGGGTTCCGTAGGGGTCTGTAGGGTTCCGTAGGCGCCTACAGTGTTCTGTAGGAGCCCATAGGGTTTTAGTGAGGTTCCGTTGTGTTGCTAAGGGTCTTGTAGAGTGCTGTCGGGTCCTGGAGTATTCTGTAGGGTTCCAGAGGGGCTGGTAGGGTTCCGTCGAAATCTATAGGGTTCCCTAGGGGCCCATAGAGTCCCGTAGATTTCCGTAGGGACCTGTAGGGTTGTGTAAGTGCCCGCAGAAGTCTGTAGGAGTCTGTGGGATTCTGTAAGGTTCTGGAGGGTTCTGCAGGGTTCCGTAGGGGCCCGTAGAGTTCCGTAGCGGCTGGTAAAGTTCCGTAGGGCCCTGTGGGGTTCTGTATGGACCTGTAGGGTTCCGTAGGGGCCTGCAGGGTTCCGTAAGTGCCCGCAGGTGTCTGTAGGGTTCCGTCGGGGTCTGTAGGGTTCTGTAGGCACCTGCAGTGTTCTGTAGGAGCCCATAGGGTTTTAGTGAGGTTCCGTTGTGTTGCTAAGGGTCTTGTAGAGTGCTGTCGGGTCCTGGAGTATTCTGTAGGGTTCCAGAGGGCCTCATAGGGTTCCATCGAAATCTATAGGGTTCTCTAGGGGCCCATAGAGTCCCGTAGATTGCCGTAGGGACCTGTAGGGTTGTGTAAGTGCTCGCAGGGGTTGGTAGGAGCTTGTAGGGTTCCATAAGTTTCCAGAGGGTTGTGTAGGGTTCCGTAGGGGCCTGTGGTGTTCCCTAGGGGCCTGTAGAGTCTCGTACGGTTCCGTAGGGTCCTGTAGGTTTCCATAAGCGCCCGCAGAGGTCTGAAGGGGCCCGTACTGTGCCGTAAGGATCCATAGGGTTCCGTAGAGCTTCGTAGGTTCCCTAGAGGCCTCTGGAGTACCGCAGGAGCCAGTAGTGTTCTGTAGGGGCCCGTAGGGTTCCTTCCATAGGAGCTGGCAGTGTTCCGTAGGGTCCTCTAGGGTTGAGTAAGTGCCCGCAGAAGTCTGTAGGAGTCTGTGGGATTCTGTAAGGTTCTGGAGGGTTCTGCAGGGTTCCGTAGGGGCCCTTAGAGTTCCGTAGTGGCTGGTAAAGTTCCGTAGGGCCCTGTGGGGTTCTGTATGGACCTGTAGGGTTCCGTAGGGGCCTGCAGGGTTCCGTAAGTGCCCGCAGGTGTCTGTAGGGTTCCGTAGGGGTCTGTAGGGTTCCGTAGGCGCCTACAGTGTTCTGTAGGAGCCCATAGGGTTTTAGTGAGGTTCCGTTGTGTTGCTAAGGGTCTTGTAGAGTGCTGTCGGGTCCTGGAGTATTCTGTAGGGTTCCAGAGGGCCTCATAGGGTTCCGTCGAAATCTGAAGAGTTCCCTAGGGGCCCATAGAGTCCCGTAGATTTCCGTAGGGGCCTGTAGGGTTATGTAAGTGCCCGCAGGGGTTGGTAGAAGCTTGTAGGGTGCCATATGTTTCCGGAGGGTTGTGTAGGGTTCCGTAGGGGCCTGTGGTGTTCCCTAGGGGCCTGTAGAGTCTCGTACAGTTTCGGTAGGGTCCTGTAGGTTTCCATAAGCGCCCGCAGAGGTCTGAAGGGGCCCGTACTGTGCCGTAAGGATCCATAGGGTTCCGTAGAGCTTTGTAGGTTCCCTAGAGGCCTCTGGAGTACCGCAGGAGCCAGTAGTGTTCCGTAGGGTCCTCTAGGGTTGAGTAAGTGCCCGCAGGAGTCTGTAGGAATCCGTGGGATTCTGTAAGGTTCTGGAGGGTTCTGCAGGGTTCTGCAGGGGCCCGTAGAGTTCCATAGTGGCTGGTAAAGTTCCCTAGGGCCCTGTACCGTTCCGTAACTGCCTGCAAGGGTCTTTAGGCTTCCGTAGGGGCTGGTAGGGTTCCATAAAGTTCCGTGGGTTCCTGCAGAGTTCTGCAAGTGCCCGCAAGGGCCTGTAGGGGCCCACAGTGTTTCTGCCAGGTTCCGTAGAGTTCCGTAGGGGCCATATTTTTCTGTAGTGGCTGGTAGTATTCTGTAGGGGTCTGTAGGTTTCCGTAGGCGCCTACAGTGTTCTGTAGGAGCCCATAGGGTTTTAGTGAGGTTCCGTTGTGTTGCTAAGGGTCTTGTAGAGTGCTGTCGGGTCCTGGAGTATTCTGTAGGGTTCCAGAGGGGCTCGTAGGGTTCCATCGAAATCTATAGGGTTCCCTAGGGGCCCATAGAGTCCCGTAGATTTCCGTAGGGACCTGTAGGGTTGTGTAAGTGCCCGCAGAAGTCTGTAGGAGTCTGTGGGATTCTGTAAGGTTCCGGAGGGTTCTGCAGGGTTCCGTAGGGGCCCGTAGAGTTCCGTAGTGGCTGGTAAAGTTCCGTAGGGCCCTGTGGGGTTCTGTATGGACCTGTAGGGTTCCGTAGGGGCCTGCAGGGTTCCGTAAGTGCCCGCAGGTGTCTGTAGGGTTCCGTAGGGGTCTGCAGGGTTCCGTAGGCACCTGCAGTGTTCTGTAGGAGCCCATAGGGTTTTAGTGAGGTTCCGTTGTGTTGCTAAGGGTCTTGTAGAGTGCTGTCGGGTCCTGGAGTATTCTGTAGGGTTCCAGAGGGCCTCATAGGGTTCCATCGAAATCTATAGGGTTCCCTAGGGGCCCATAGAGTCCCGTAGATTTCCGTAGGGACCTGTAGGGTTGTGTAAGTGCTCGCAGGGGTTGGTAGGAGCTTGTAGGGTTCCATAAGTTTCCAGAGGGTTGTGTAGGGTTCCGTAGGGGCCTGTGGTGTTCCCTAGGGGCCTGTAGAGTCTCGTACAGTTCCGTAGGGGCCTGTGGTGTTCCCTAGGGGCCTGTAGAGTCTCGTACAGTTCCGTAGGGTCCTGTAGGTTTCCATAAGCGCCCGCAGAGGTCTGAATGGGCCCGTACTGTGCCGTAAGGATCCATAGGGTTCCGTAGAGCTTCGTAGGTTCCCTAGAGGCCTGTGGAGTACTGCAGGAGCCAGTAGTGTTCTGTAGGGGCCCGTAGGGTTCCTTCCATAGGAGCTGGCAGTGTTCCGTAGGGTCCTCTAGGGTTGAGTAAGTGCCCGCAGGAGTCTGTAGGAGTCTGTGGGATTCTGTAAGGTTCTGGAGGGTTCTGCAGGGTTCCGTAGGGGCCCCTAGAGTTCCGTAGTGGCTGGTAAAGTTCCGTAGGGCCCTGTGGGGTTCTGTATGGACCTGTAGGGTTCCGTAGGGGCCTGCAGGGTTCCGTAAGTGCCCGCAGGTGTCTGTAGGGTTCCGTCGGGGTCTGTAGGGTTCCGTAGGCACCTGCAGTGTTCTGTAGGAGCCCATAGGGTTTTAGTGAGGTTCCGTTGTGTTGCTAAGGGTCTTGTAGAGTGCTGTCGGGTCCTGGAGTATTCTGTAGGGTTCCAGAGGGCCTCATAGGGTTCCATCGAAATCTATAGGGTTCTCTAGGGGCCCATAGAGTCCCGTAGATTGCCGTAGGGACCTGTAGGGTTGTGTAAGTGCTCGCAGGGGTTGGTAGGAGCTTGTAGGGTTCCATAAGTTTCCAGAGGGTTGTGTAGGGTTCCGTAGGGGCCTGTGGTGTTCCCTAGGGGCCTGTAGAGTCTCGTACGGTTCCGTAGGGTCCTGTAGGTTTCCATAAGCGCCCGCAGAGGTCTGAAGGGGCCCGTACTGTGCCGTAAGGATCCATAGGGTTCCGTAGAGCTTCGTAGGTTCCCTAGAGGCCTCTGGAGTACCGCAGGAGCCAGTAGTGTTCTGTAGGGGCCCGTAGGGTTCCTTCCATAGGAGCTGGCAGTGTTCCGTAGGGTCCTCTAGGGTTGAGTAAGTGCCCGCAGAAGTCTGTAGGAGTCTGTGGGATTCTGTAAGGTTCTGGAGGGTTCTGCAGGGTTCCGTAGGGGCCCGTAGAGTTCCGTAGTGGCTGGTAAAGTTCCGTAGGGCCCTGTGGGGTTCTGTATGGACCTGTAGGGTTCCGTAGGGGCCTGCAGGGTTCCGTAAGTGCCCGCAGGTGTCTGTAGGGTTCCGTAGGCACCTGCAGTGTTCTGTAGGAGCCCATAGGGTTTTAGTGAGGTTCCGTTGTTTTGCTAAGGGTCTTGTAGAGTGCTGTCGGGTCCTGGAGTATTCTGTAGGGTTCCAGAGGGGCTCGTAGGGTTCCATCGAAATCTATAGGGTTCCCTAGGGGCCCATAGAGTCCCGTAGATTTCCGTAGGGACCTGTAGGGTTGTGTAAGTGCCCGCAGAAGTCTGTAGGAGTCTGTGGGATTCTGTAAGGTTCTGGAGGGTTCTGCAGGGTTCCGTAGGGGCCCGTAGAGTTCCGTAGTGGCTGGTAAAGTTCCGTAGGGCCCTGTGGGGTTCTGTATGGACCTGTAGGGTTCCGTAGGGGCCTGCAGGGTTCCGTAAGTGCCCGCAGGTGTCTGTAGGGTTCCGTAGGGGTCTGCAGGGTTCCGTAGGCACCTGCAGTGTTCTGTAGGAGCCCATAGGGTTTTAGTGAGGTTCCGTTGTGTTGCTAAGGGTCTTGTAGAGTGCTGTCGGGTCCTGGAGTATTCTGTAGGGTTCCAGAGGGCCTCATAGGGTTCCGTCGAAATCTGAAGGGTTCCCTAGGGGCCCGTAGAGTCCCGTAGATTTCCGTAGGGGCCTGTAGGTTTATGTAAGTGCCCGCAGGGGTTGGTAGGAGCTTGTAGGGTGCCATATGTTTCCGGAGGGTTGTGTAGGGTTCCGTAGGGGCCTGTGGTGTTCCCTAGGGGCCTGTAGAGTCTCGTACAGTTTCGATAGGGTCCTGTAGGTTTCCATAAGCACCCGCAGAGGTCTGAAGGGGCCCGTACTGTGCCGTAAGCATCCATAGGGTTCCGTAGAGCTTCGTAGGTTCCCTAGAGGCGTCTGGAGTACCGCAGGAGCCAGTATTGTTCCGTAGGGTCCTCTAGGGTTGAGTAAGTGCCCGCAGGAGTCTGTAGGAATCCGTGGGATTCTGTAAGGTTCTGGAGGGTTCTGCAGGGTTCTGCAGGGGCCCGTAGAGTTCTGTAATGGCTGGTAAAGTTCCGTAGGGCCCTGTACCGTTCCATAACTGCCTGCAAGGGTCTTTAGGCTTCCGTAGGGGCTGGCAGGGTTCCATAAAGTTCCGTGGGTTCCTGCAGAGTTCTGCAAGTGCCCGCAAGGGCCTGTAGGGGCGCACAGTGTTTCTGCCAGGTTCCGTAGAGTTCCGTAGGGGCCATATTTTTCTGTAGTGGCTGGTAGTATTCTGTAGGGGTCTGTAGGTTTCCGTAGGCGCCTACAGTGTTCTGTAGGAGCCCATAGGGTTTTAGTGAGGTTCCGTTGTGTTGCTAAGGGTCTTGTAGAGTGCTGTCGGGTCCTGGAGTATTCTGTAGGGTTCCAGAGGGGCTCGTAGGGTTCCATCGAAATCTATAGGGTTCCCTAGGGGCCCATAGAGTCCCGTAGATTGCCGTAGGGACCTGTAGGGTTGTGTAAGTGCTCGCAGGGGTTGGTAGGAGCTTGTAGGGTTCCATAAGTTTCCAGAGGGTTGTGTAGGGTTCCGTAGGGGCCTGTGGTGTTCCCTAGGGGCCTGTAGAGTCTCGTACGGTTCCGTAGGGGCCTGTGGTGTTCCCTAGGGGCCTGTAGAGTCTCGTACAGTTCCGTAGGGTCCTGTAGGTTTCCATAAGCGCCCGCAGAGGTCTGAAGGGGCCCGTACTGTGCCGTAAGGATCCATAGGGTTCCGTAGAGCTTCGTAGGTTCCCTAGAGGCCTCTGGAGTACCGCAGGAGCCAGTAGTGTTCTGTAGGGGCCCGTAGGGTTCCTTCCATAGGAGCTGGCAGTGTTCCGTAGGGTCCTCTAGGGTTGAGTAAGTGCCCGCAGAAGTCTGTAGGAGTCTGTGGGATTCTGTAAGGTTCTGGAGGGTTCTGCAGGGTTCCGTAGGGGCCCGTAGAGTTCCGTAGTGGCTGGTAAAGTTCCGTAGGGCCCTGTGGGGTTCTGTATGGACCTGTAGGGTTCCGTAGGGGCCTGCAGGGTTCCGTAAGTGCCCGCAGGTGTCTGTAGGGTTCCGTAGGCACCTGCAGTGTTCTGTAGGAGCCCATAGGGTTTTAGTGAGGTTCCGTTGTGTTGCTAAGGGTCTTGTAGAGTGCTGTCGGGTCCTGGAGTATTCTGTAGGGTTCCAGAGGGGCTCGTAGGGTTCCATCGAAATCTATAGGGTTCCCTAGGGGCCCATAGAGTCCCGTAGATTTCCGTAGGGACCTGTAGGGTTGTGTAAGTGCCCGCAGAAGTCTGTAGGAGTCTGTGGGATTCTGTAAGGTTCCGGAGGGTTCTGCAGGGTTCCGTAGGGGCCCGTAGAGTTCCGTAGTGGCTGGTAAAGTTCCGTAGGGCCCTGTGGGGTTCTGTATGGACCTGTAGGGTTCCGTAGGGGCCTGCAGGGTTCCGTAAGTGCCCGCAGGTGTCTGTAGGGTTCCGTAGGGGTCTGCAGGGTTCCGTAGGCACCTGCAGTGTTCTGTAGGAGCCCATAGGGTTTTAGTGAGGTTCCGTTGTGTTGCTAAGGGTCTTGTAGAGTGCTGTCGGGTCCTGGAGTATTCTGTAGGGTTCCAGAGGGCCTCATAGGGTTCCGTCGAAATCTGAAGGGTTCCCTAGGGGCCCGTAGAGTCCCGTAGATTTCCGTAGGGGCCTGTAGGTTTATGTAAGTGCCCGCAGGGGTTGGTAGGAGCTTGTAGGGTGCCATATGTTTCCGGAGGGTTGTGTAGGGTTCCGTAGGGGCCTGTGGTGTTCCCTAGGGGCCTGTAGAGTCTCGTACAGTTTCGATAGGGTCCTGTAGGTTTCCATAAGCACCCGCAGAGGTCTGAAGGGGCCCGTACTGTGCCGTAAGCATCCATAGGGTTCCGTAGAGCTTCGTAGGTTCCCTAGAGGCGTCTGGAGTACCGCAGGAGCCAGTATTGTTCCGTAGGGTCCTCTAGGGTTGAGTAAGTGCCCGCAGGAGTCTGTAGGAATCCGTGGGATTCTGTAAGGTTCTGGAGGGTTCTGCAGGGTTCTGCAGGGGCCCGTAGAGTTCTGTAATGGCTGGTAAAGTTCCCTAGGGCCCTGTACCGTTCCATAACTGCCTGCAAGGGTCTTTAGGCTTCCGTAGGGGCTGGCAGGGTTCCATAAAGTTCCGTGGGTTCCTGCAGAGTTCTGCAAGTGCCCGCAAGGGCCTGTAGGGGCGCACAGTGTTTCTGCCAGGTTCCGTAGAGTTCCGTAGGGGCCATATTTTTCTGTAGTGGCTGGTAGTATTCTGTAGGGGTCTGTAGGTTTCCGTAGGCGCCTACAGTGTTCTGTAGGAGCCCATAGGGTTTTAGTGAGGTTCCGTTGTGTTGCTAAGGGTCTTGTAGAGTGCTGTCGGGTCCTGGAGTATTCTGTAGGGTTCCAGAGGGGCTCGTAGGGTTCCATCGAAATCTATAGGGTTCCCTAGGGGCCCATAGAGTCCCGTAGATTGCCGTAGGGACCTGTAGGGTTGTGTAAGTGCTCGCAGGGGTTGGTAGGAGCTTGTAGGGTTCCATAAGTTTCCAGAGGGTTGTGTAGGGTTCCGTAGGGGCCTGTGGTGTTCCCTAGGGGCCTGTAGAGTCTCGTACGGTTCCGTAGGGGCCTGTGGTGTTCCCTAGGGGCCTGTAGAGTCTCGTACAGTTCCGTAGGGTCCTGTAGGTTTCCATAAGCGCCCGCAGAGGTCTGAAGGGGCCCGTACTGTGCCGTAAGGATCCATAGGGTTCCGTAGAGCTTCGTAGGTTCCCTAGAGGCCTCTGGAGTACCGCAGGAGCCAGTAGTGTTCTGTAGGGGCCCGTAGGGTTCCTTCCATAGGAGCTGGCAGTGTTCCGTAGGGTCCTCTAGGGTTGAGTAAGTGCCCGCAGAAGTCTGTAGGAATCCGTGGGATTCTGTAAGGTTCTGGAGGGTTCTGCAGGGTTCCGTAGGGGCCCGTAGAGTTCCGTAGTGGCTGGTAAAGTTCCCTAGGGCACTGTACCGTTCCGTAACTGCCTGCAAGGGTCTTTAGGCTTCCGTAGGAGCTGGTAGGGTTCCATAAAGTTCCGTGGGTTCCTGCAGAGTTCTGCAAGTGCCCGCAAGGGCCTGTAGGGGCGCACAGTGTTTCTGCCAGGTTCCGTAGAGTTCCGTAGGGGCCATATTTTTCTGTAGTGACTGGTAGTATTCTGTAAGGGTCTGTAGGTTTCCGTAGGCGCCTACAGTGTTCTGTAGGAGCCCATAGGGTTTTAGTGAGGTTCCGTTGTGTTGCTAAGGGTCTTGTAGAGTGCTGTCGGGTCCTGGAGTATTCTGTAGGGTTCCAGAGGGGCTCGTAGGGTTCCATCGAAATCTATAGGGTTCCCTAGGGGCCCATAGAGTCCCGTAGATTTCCGTAGGGACCTGTAGGGTTGTGTAAGTGCCCGCAGGAATCTGTGGGATTCTGTAAGGTTCTGGAGGGTTCTGCAGGGTTCCGTAGGGGGCCGTAGAGTTCCGTAGTGGCTGGTAAAGTTCCGTAGGGCCCTGTGGGGTTCTGTATGGACCTGTAGGGTTCCGTAGGGGCCTGCAGGGTTCCGTAAGTGCCCGCAAGTGTCTGTAGGGTTCCGTAGGGGTCTGTAGGGTTCCGTAGGCACCTGCAGTGTTCTGTAGGAGCCCATAGGGTTTTAGTGAGGTTCCGTTGTGTTGCTAAGGGTCTTGTAGAGTGCTGTCGGGTCCTGGAGTATTCTGTAGGGTTCCAGAGGGCCTCATAGGGTTCCGTCGAAATCTGAAGGGTTCCCTAGGGGCCCGTGGAGTCCCGTAGATTTCCGTAGGGGCCTGTAGGGTTATGTAAGTGCCTGCAGAGGTTGGTAGGAGCTTGTAGGGTGCCATATGTTTCCGGAGGGTTGTGTAGGGTTCCGTAGGGGCCTGTGGTGTTCCCTAGGGGCCTGTAGAGTCTCGTACAGTTTCGGTAGGGTCCTGTAGGTTTCCATAAGCGCCCGCAGAGGTCTGAAGGGGCCCGTACTGTGCCGTAAGGATCCATAGGGTTCCGTAGAGCTTTGTAGGTTCCCTAGAGGCCTCTGGAGTACCGCAGGAGCCAGTAGTGTTCCGTAGGGTCCTCTAGGGTTGAGCAAGTGCCCGCAGGAGTCTGTAGGAATCCGTGGGATTCTGTAAGGTTCTGGAGGGTTCTGCAGGGTTCCGCAGGGGCCCGTAGAGTTCCATAGTGGCTGGTAAAGTTCCCTAGGGCCCTGTACCGTTCCGTAACTGCCTGCAAGGGTCTTTAGGCTTCCGTAGGGGCTGGTAGGGTTCCATAAAGTTCCGTGGGTTCCTGCAGAGTTCTGCAAGTGCCCGCAAGGGCCTGTAGGGGCGCACAGTGTTTCTGCCAGGTTCCGTAGAGTTCCGTAGGGGCCATATTTTTCTGTAGTGGCTGGTAGTATTCTGTAGGGGTCTGTAGGTTTCCGTAGGCACCTACAGTGTTCTGTAGGAGCCCATAGGGTTTTAGTGAGGTTTCGTTGTGTTGCTAAGGGTCTTGTAGAGTGCTGTCGGGTCCTGGAGTATTCTGTAGGGTTCCAGAGGGGCTCGTAGGGTTCCGTCGAAATCTATAGGGTTCCCTAGGGGCCCATAGAGTCCCGTAGATTTCCGTAGGGACCTGTAGGGTTGTGTAAGTGCCCGCAGAAGTCTGTAGGAGTCTGTGGGATTCTGTAAGGTTCTGGAGGGTTCTGCGGGGTTCCGTAGGGGCCCGTAGAGTTCCGTAGTGGCTGGTAAAGTTCCGTAGGGCCCTGTGGGGTTCTGTATGGACCTGTAGGGTTCCGTAGGGGCCTGCAGGGTTCCGTAAGTGCCCGCAGGTGTCTGTAGGGTTCCGTCGGGGTCTGTAGGGTTCCGTAGGCACCTGCAGTGTTCTGTAGGAGCCCATAGGGTTTTAGTGAGGTTCCGTTGTGTTGCTAAGGGTCTTGTAGAGTGCTGTCGGGTCCTGGAGTATTCTGTAGGGTTCCAGAGGGCCTCATAGGGTTCCATCGAAATCTATAGGGTTCCCTAGGGGCCCATAGAGTCCCGTAGATTTCCGTAGGGACCTGTAGGGTTGTGTAAGTGCTCGCAGGGGTTGGTAGGAGCTTGTAGGGTTCCATAAGTTTCCAGAGGGTTGTGTAGGGTTCCGTAGGGGCCTGTGGTGTTCCCTAGGGGCCTGTAGAGTCTCGTACGGTTCCGTAGGGGCCTGTGGTGTTCCCTAGGGGCCTGTAGAGTCTCGTACAGTTCCGTAGGGTCCTGTAGGTTTCCATAAGTGCCCGCAGAGGTCTGAAGGGGCCCGTACTGTGCCGTAAGGATCCATAGGGTTCCGTAGAGCTTTGTAGGTTCCCTAGAGGCCTGTGGAGTACCGCAGGAGCCAGTAGTGTTCTGTAGGGGCCCGTAGGGTTCCTTCCATAGGAGCTGGCAGTGTTCCGTAGGGTCCTCTAGGGTTGAGTAAGTGCCCGCAGGAGTCTGTAGGAATCCGTGGGATTCTGTAAGGTTCTGGAGGGTTCTGCAGGGTTCCGTAGGGGCCCGTAGAGTTCCATAGTGGCTGGTAAAGTTCCCTAGGGCCCTGTACCGTTCCGTAACTGCCTGCAAGGGTCTTTAGGCTTCCGTAGGGGCTGGTAGGGTTCCATAAAGTTCCGTGGGTTCCTGCAGAGTTCTGCAAGTGCCGGCAAGGGCCTGTAGGGGTGCACAGTGTTTCTGCCAGGTTCCGTAGAGTTCCGTAGGGGCCATATTTTTCTGTAGTGACTGGTAGTATTCTGTAAGGGTCTGTAGGTTTCCGTAGGCGCCTACAGTGTTCTGTAGGAGCCCATAGGGTTTTAGTGAGGTTCCGTTGTGTTGCTAAGGGTCTTGTAGAGTGCTGTCGGGTCCTGGAGTATTCTGTAGGGTTCCAGAGGGCCTCATAGGGTTCCGTCGAAATCTGAAGGGTTCCCTAGGGGCCCGTAGAGTCCCGTAGATTTCCGTAGGGGCCTGTAGGGTTATGTAAGTGCCCGCAGGGGTTAGTAGGAGCTTGTAGGGTGCCATATGTTTCCGGAGGGTTGTGTAGGGTTCCGTAGGGGCCTGTGGTGTTCCCTAGGGGCCTGTAGAGTCTCGTACAGTTTCGGTAGGGTCCTGTAGGTTTCCATAAGCGCCCGCAGAGGTCTGAAGGGGCCCGTACTGTGCCGTAAGGATCCATAGGGTTCCGTAGAGCTTTGTAGGTTCCCTAGAGGCCTCTGGAGTACCGCAGGAGCCAGTAGTGTTCCGTAGGGTCCTCTAGGGTTGAGTAAGTGCCCGCAGGAGTCTGTAGGAATCCGTGGGATTCTGTAAGGTTCTGGAGGGTTCTGCAGGGTTCCGCAGGGGCCCGTAGAGTTCCATAGTGGCTGGTAAAGTTCCCTAGGGCCCTGTACCGTTCCGTAACTGCCTGCAAGGGTCTTTAGGCTTCCGTAGGGGCTGGTAGGGTTCCATAAAGTTCCGTGGGTTCCTGCAGAGTTCTGCAAGTGCCCACAAGGGCCTGTAGGGGCCCACAGTGTTTCTGCCAGGTTCCGTAGAGTTCCGTAGGGGCCATATTTTTCTGTAGTGGCTGGTAGTATTCTGTAGGGGTCTGTAGGGTTCCGTAGGCGCCTACAGTGTTCTGTAGGAGCCCATAGGGTTTTAGTGAGGTTCCGTTGTGTTGCTAAGGGTCTTGTAGAGTGCTGTCGGGTCCTGGAGTATTCTGTAGGGTTCCAGAGGGGCTCGTAGGGTTCCATCGAAATCTATAGGGTTCCCTAGGGGCCCATAGAGTCCCGTAGATTTCCGTAGGGACCTGTAGGGTTGTGTAAGTGCCCGCAGAAGTCTGTAGGAGTCTGTGGGATTCTGTAAGGTTCTGGAGGGTTCTGCAGGGTTCCGTAGGGGCCCGTAGAGTTCCGTAGTGGCTGGTAAAGTTCCGTAGGGCCCTGTGGGGTTCTGTATGGACCTGTAGGGTTCCGTAGGGGCCTGCAGGGTTCCGTAAGTGCCCGCAGGTGTCTGTAGGGTTCCGTAGGGGTCTGTAGGGTTCCGTAGGCACCTGCAGTGTTCTGTAGGAGCCCATAGGGTTTTAGTGAGGTTCCGTTGTGTTGCTAAGGGTCTTGTAGAGTGCTGTCGGGTCCTGGAGTATTCTGTAGGGTTCCAGAGGGCCTCATAGGGTTCCATCGAAATCTATAGGGTTCCCTAGGGGCCCATAGAGTCCCGTAGATTGCTGTAGGGACCTGTAGGGTTGTGTAAGTGCTCGCAGGGGTTGGTAGGAGCTTGTAGGGTTCCATAAGTTTCCAGAGGGTTGTGTAGGGTTCCGTAGGGGCCTGTGGTGTTCCCTAGGGGCCTGTAGAGTCTCGTACGGTTCCGTAGGGGCCTGTGGTGTTCCCTAGGGGCCTGTAGAGTCTCGTACAGTTCCGTAGGGTCCTGTAGGTTTCCATAAGCGCCCGCAGAGGTCTGAAGGGGCCCGTACTGTGCCGTAAGGATCCATAGGGTTCCGTAGAGCTTCGTAGGTTCCCTAGAGGCCTCTGGAGTACCGCAGGAGCCAGTAGTGTTCTGTAGGGGCCCGTAGGGTTCCTTCCATAGGAGCTGGCAGTGTTCCGTAGGGTCCTCTAGGGTTGAGTAAGTGCCCGCAGAAGTCTGTAGGAGTCTGTGGGATTCTGTAAGGTTCTGGAGGGTTCTGCAGGGTTCCGTAGGGGCCCGTAGAGTTCCGTAGTGGCTGGTAAAGTTCCGTAGGGCCCTGTGGGGTTCTGTATGGACCTGTAGGGTTCCGTAGGGGCCTGCAGGGTTCCGTAAGTGCCCGCAGGTGTCTGTAGGGTTCCGTAGGCACCTGCAGTGTTCTGTAGGAGCCCATAGGGTTTTAGTGAGGTTCCGTTGTGTTGCTAAGGGTCTTGTAGAGTGCTGTCGGGTCCTGGAGTATTCTGTAGGGTTCCAGAGGGCCTCATAGGGTTCCGTCGAAATCTGAAGGGTTCCCTAGGGGCCCGTAGAGTCCCGTAGATTTCCGTAGGGGCCTGTAGGGTTATGTAAGTGCCCGCAGGGGTTGGTAGGAGCTTGTAGGGTGCCATATGTTTCCGGAGGGTTGTGTAGGGTTCCGTAGGGGCCTGTGGTGTTCCCTAGGGGCCTGTAGAGTCTCGTACAGTTTCGGTAGGGTCCTGTAGGTTTCCATAAGCGCCCGCAGAGGTCTGAAGGGGCCCGTACTGTGCCGTAAGGATCCATAGGGTTCCGTAGAGCTTTGTAGGTTCCCTAGAGGCCTGTGGAGTACCGCAGGAGCCAGTAGTGTTCCGTAGGGTCCTCTAGGGTTGAGTAAGTGCCCGCAGGAGTCTGTAGGAATCCGTGGGATTCTGTAAGGTTCTGGAGGGTTCTGCAGGGTTCCGCAGGGGCCCGTAGAGTTCCATAGTGGCTGGTAAAGTTCCCTAGGGCCCTGTACCGTTCCGTAACTGCCTGCAAGGGTCTTTAGGCTTCCGTAGGGGCTGGTAGGGTTCCATAAAGTTCCGTGGGTTCCTGCAGAGTTCTGCAAGTGCCCGCAAGGGCCTGTAGGGGCCCACAGTGTTTCTGCCAGGTTCCGTAGAGTTCCGTAGGGGCCATATTTTTCTGTAGTGGCTGGTAGTATTCCGTAGGGGTCTGTAGGGTTCCGTAGGCGCCTACAGTGTTCTGTAGGAGCCCATAGGGTTTTAGTGAGGTTCCGTTGTGTTGCTAAGGGTCTTGTAGAGTGCTGTTGGGTCCTGGAGTATTCTGTAGGGTTCCAGAGGGGCTCGTAGGGTTCCATCGAAATCTATAGGGTTCCCTAGGGGCCCATAGAGTCCCGTAGATTTCCGTAGGGACCTGTAGGGTTGTGTAAGTGCCCGCAGAAGTCTGTAGGAGTCTGTGGGATTTTGTAAGGTTCTGGAGGGTTCTGCAGGGTTCCGTAGGGGCCCGTAGAGTTCCGTAGTGGCTGGTAAAGTTCCGTAGGGCCCTGTGGGGTTCTGTATGGACCTGTAGGGTTCCGTAGGGGCCTGCAGGGTTCCGTAAGTGCCCGCAGGTGTCTGTAGGGTTCCGTCGGGGTCTGTAGGGTTCCGTAGGCACCTGCAGTGTTCTGTAGGAGCCCATAGGGTTTTAGTGAGGTTCCGTTGTGTTGCTAAGGGTCTTGTAGAGTGCTGTCGGGTCCTGGAGTATTCTGTAGGGTTCCAGAGGGCCTCATAGGGTTCCATCGAAATCTATAGGGTTCCCTAGGGGCCCATAGAGTCCCGTAGATTTCCGTAGGGACCTGTAGGGTTGTGTAAGTGCTCGCAGGGGTTGGTAGGAGCTTGTAGGGTTCCATAAGTTTCCAGAGGGTTGTGTAGGGTTCCGTAGGGGCCTGTGGTGTTCCCTAGGGGCCTGTAGAGTCTCGTACGGTTCCGTAGGGGCCTGTGGTGTTCCCTAGGGGCCTGTAGAGTCTCGTACAGTTCCGTAGGGTCCTGTAGGTTTCCATAAGTGCCCGCAGAGGTCTGAAGGGGCCCGTACTGTGCCGTAAGGATCCATAGGGTTCCGTAGAGCTTTGTAGGTTCCCTAGAGGCCTGTGGAGTACCGCAGGAGCCAGTAGTGTTCTGTAGGGGCCCGTAGGGTTCCTTCCATAGGAGCTGGCAGTGTTCCGTAGGGTCCTCTAGGGTTGAGTAAGTGCCCGCAGGAGTCTGTAGGAATCCGTGGGATTCTGTAAGGTTCTGGAGGGTTCTGCAGGGTTCCGTAGGGGCCCGTAGAGTTCCATAGTGGCTGGTAAAGTTCCCTAGGGCCCTGTACCGTTCCGTAACTGCCTGCAAGGGTCTTTAGGCTTCTGTAGGGGCTGGTAGGGTTCCATAAAGTTCCGTGGGTTCCTGCAGAGTTCTGCAAGTGCCCGCAAGGGCCTGTAGGGGCGCACAGTGTTTCTGCCAGGTTCCGTAGAGTTCCGTAGGGGCCATATTTTTCTGTAGTGACTGGTAGTATTCTGTAAGGGTCTGTAGGTTTCCGTAGGCGCCTACAGTGTTCTGTAGGAGCCCATAGGGTTTTAGTGAGGTTCCGTTGTGTTGCTAAGGGTCTTGTAGAGTGCTGTCGGGTCCTGGAGTATTCTGTAGGGTTCCAGAGGGGCTCGTAGGGTTCCATCGAAATCTATAGGGTTCCCTAGGGGCCCATAGAGTCCCGTAGATTTCCGTAGGGACCTGTAGGGTTGTGTAAGTGCCCGCAGGAATCTGTGGGATTCTGTAAGGTTCCGGAGGGTTCTGCAGGGTTCCGTAGGGGCCCGTAGAGTTCCGTAGCGGCTGGTAAAGTTCCGTAGGGCCCTGTGGGGTTCTGTATGGACCTGTAGGGTTCCGTAGGGGCCTGCAGGGTTCCGTAATTGCCCGCAGGTGTCTGTAGGGTTCCGTAGGGGTCTGTAGGGTTCCGTAGGCACCTGCAGTGTTCTGTAGGAGCCCATAGGGTTTTAGTGAGGTTCCGTTGTGTTGCTAAGGGTCTTGTAGAGTGCTGTCGGGTCCTGGAGTATTCTGTAGGGTTCCAGAGGGCCTCATAGGGTTCCGTCGAAATCTGAAGGGTTCCCTAGGGGCCCGTAGAGTCCCGTAGATTTCCATAGGGGCCTGTAGGGTTATGTAAGTGCCCGCAGAGGTTGGTAGGAGCTTGTAGGGTGCCATATGTTTCCGGAGGGTTGTGTAGGGTTCCGTAGGGGCCTGTGGTGTTCCCTAGGGGCCTGTAGAGTCTCGTACAGTTTCGGTAGGGTCCTGTAGGTTTCCATAAGCGCCCGCAGAGGTCTGAAGGGGCCCGTACTGTGCCGTAAGGATCCATAGGGTTCCGTAGAGCTTTGTAGGTTCCCTAGAGGCCTCTGGAGTACCGCAGGAGCCAGTAGTGTTCCGTAGGGTCCTCTAGGGTTGAGTAAGTGCCCGCAGGAGTCTGTAGGAATCCGTGGGATTCTGTAAGGTTCTGGAGGGTTCTGCAGGGTTCCGCAGGGGCCCGTAGAGTTCCATAGTGGCTGGTAAAGTTCCCTAGGGCCCTGTACCGTTCCGTAACTGCCTGCAAGGGTCTTTAGGCTTCCGTAGGGGCTGGTAGGGTTCCATAAAGTTCCGTGGGTTCCTGCAGAGTTCTGCAAGTGCCGGCAAGGGCCTGTAGGGGTGCACAGTGTTTCTGCCAGGTTCCGTAGAGTTCCGTAGGGGCCATATTTTTCTGTAGTGACTGGTAGTATTCTGTAAGGGTCTGTAGGTTTCCGTAGGCGCCTACAGTGTTCTGTAGGAGCCCATAGGGTTTTAGTGAGGTTCCGTTGTGTTGCTAAGGGTCTTGTAGAGTGCTGTCGGGTCCTGGAGTATTCTGTAGGGTTCCAGAGGGCCTCATAGGGTTCCGTCGAAATCTGAAGGGTTCCCTAGGGGCCCGTAGAGTCCCGTAGATTTCCGTAGGGGCCTGTAGGGTTATGTAAGTGCCCGCAGGGGTTAGTAGGAGCTTGTAGGGTGCCATATGTTTCCGGAGGGTTGTGTAGGGTTCCGTAGGGGCCTGTGGTGTTCCCTAGGGGCCTGTAGAGTCTCGTACAGTTTCGGTAGGGTCCTGTAGGTTTCCATAAGCGCCCGCAGAGGTCTGAAGGGGCCCGTACTGTGCCGTAAGGATCCATAGGGTTCCGTAGAGCTTTGTAGGTTCCCTAGAGGCCTCTGGAGTACCGCAGGAGCCAGTAGTGTTCCGTAGGGTCCTCTAGGGTTGAGTAAGTGCCCGCAGGAGTCTGTAGGAATCCGTGGGATTCTGTAAGGTTCTGGAGGGTTCTGCAGGGTTCCGCAGGGGCCCGTAGAGTTCCATAGTGGCTGGTAAAGTTCCCTAGGGCCCTGTACCGTTCCGTAACTGCCTGCAAGGGTCTTTAGGCTTCCGTAGGGGCTGGTAGGGTTCCATAAAGTTCCGTGGGTTCCTGCAGAGTTCTGCAAGTGCCCACAAGGGCCTGTAGGGGCCCACAGTGTTTCTGCCAGGTTCCGTAGAGTTCCGTAGGGGCCATATTTTTCTGTAGTGGCTGGTAGTATTCTGTAGGGGTCTGTAGGGTTCCGTAGGCGCCTACAGTGTTCTGTAGGAGCCCATAGGGTTTTAGTGAGGTTCCGTTGTGTTGCTAAGGGTCTTGTAGAGTGCTGTCGGGTCCTGGAGTATTCTGTAGGGTTCCAGAGGGGCTCGTAGGGTTCCATCGAAATCTATAGGGTTCCCTAGGGGCCCATAGAGTCCCGTAGATTTCCGTAGGGACCTGTAGGGTTGTGTAAGTGCCCGCAGAAGTCTGTAGGAGTCTGTGGGATTCTGTAAGGTTCTGGAGGGTTCTGCAGGGTTCCGTAGGGGCCCGTAGAGTTCCGTAGTGGCTGGTAAAGTTCCGTAGGGCCCTGTGGGGTTCTGTATGGACCTGTAGGGTTCCGTAGGGGCCTGCAGGGTTCCGTAAGTGCCCGCAGGTGTCTGTAGGGTTCCGTCGGGGTCTGTAGGGTTCCGTAGGCACCTGCAGTGTTCTGTAGGAGCCCATAGGGTTTTAGTGAGGTTCCGTTGTGTTGCTAAGGGTCTTGTAGAGTGCTGTCGGGTCCTGGAGTATTCTGTAGGGTTCCAGAGGGCCTCATAGGGTTCCATCGAAATCTATAGGGTTCCCTAGGGGCCCATAGAGTCCCGTAGATTGCTGTAGGGACCTGTAGGGTTGTGTAAGTGCTCGCAGGGGTTGGTAGGAGCTTGTAGGGTTCCATAAGTTTCCAGAGGGTTGTGTAGGGTTCCGTAGGGGCCTGTGGTGTTCCCTAGGGGCCTGTAGAGTCTCGTACGGTTCCGTAGGGGCCTGTGGTGTTCCCTAGGGGCCTGTAGAGTCTCGTACAGTTCCGTAGGGTCCTGTAGGTTTCCATAAGCGCCCGCAGAGGTCTGAAGGGGCCCGTACTGTGCCGTAAGGATCCATAGGGTTCCGTAGAGCTTCGTAGGTTCCCTAGAGGCCTCTGGAGTACCGCAGGAGCCAGTAGTGTTCTGTAGGGGCCCGTAGGGTTCCTTCCATAGGAGCTGGCAGTGTTCCGTAGGGTCCTCTAGGGTTGAGTAAGTGCCCGCAGAAGTCTGTAGGAGTCTGTGGGATTCTGTAAGGTTCTGGAGGGTTCTGCAGGGTTCCGTAGGGGCCCGTAGAGTTCCGTAGTGGCTGGTAAAGTTCCGTAGGGCCCTGTGGGGTTCTGTATGGACCTGTAGGGTTCCGTAGGGGCCTGCAGGGTTCCGTAAGTGCCCGCAGGTGTCTGTAGGGTTCCGTAGGCACCTGCAGTGTTCTGTAGGAGCCCATAGGGTTTTAGTGAGGTTCCGTTGTGTTGCTAAGGGTCTTGTAGAGTGCTGTCGGGTCCTGGAGTATTCTGTAGGGTTCCAGAGGGCCTCATAGGGTTCCGTCGAAATCTGAAGGGTTCCCTAGGGGCCCGTAGAGTCCCGTAGATTTCCGTAGGGGCCTGTAGGGTTATGTAAGTGCCCGCAGGGGTTGGTAGGAGCTTGTAGGGTGCCATATGTTTCCGGAGGGTTGTGTAGGGTTCCGTAGGGGCCTGTGGTGTTCCCTAGGGGCCTGTAGAGTCTCGTACAGTTTCGGTAGGGTCCTGTAGGTTTCCATAAGCGCCCGCAGAGGTCTGAAGGGGCCCGTACTGTGCCGTAAGGATCCATAGGGTTCCGTAGAGCTTTGTAGGTTCCCTAGAGGCCTCTGGAGTACCGCAGGAGCCAGTAGTGTTCCGTAGGGTCCTCTAGGGTTGAGTAAGTGCCCGCAGGAGTCTGTAGGAATCCGTGGGATTCTGTAAGGTTCTGGAGGGTTCTGCAGGGTTCCGCAGGGGCCCGTAGAGTTCCATAGTGGCTGGTAAAGTTCCCTAGGGCCCTGTACCGTTCCGTAACTGCCTGCAAGGGTCTTTAGGCTTCCGTAGGGGCTGGTAGGGTTCCATAAAGTTCCGTGGGTTCCTGCAGAGTTCTGCAAGTGCCCGCAAGGGCCTGTAGGGGCCCACAGTGTTTCTGCCAGGTTCCGTAGAGTTCCGTAGGGGCCATATTTTTCTGTAGTGGCTGGTAGTATTCCGTAGGGGTCTGTAGGGTTCCGTAGGCGCCTACAGTGTTCTGTAGGAGCCCATAGGGTTTTAGTGAGGTTCCGTTGTGTTGCTAAGGGTCTTGTAGAGTGCTGTTGGGTCCTGGAGTATTCTGTAGGGTTCCAGAGGGGCTCGTAGGGTTCCATCGAAATCTATAGGGTTCCCTAGGGGCCCATAGAGTCCCGTAGATTTCCGTAGGGACCTGTAGGGTTGTGTAAGTGCCCGCAGAAGTCTGTAGGAGTCTGTGGGATTTTGTAAGGTTCTGGAGGGTTCTGCAGGGTTCCGTAGGGGCCCGTAGAGTTCCGTAGTGGCTGGTAAAGTTCCGTAGGGCCCTGTGGGGTTCTGTATGGACCTGTAGGGTTCCGTAGGGGCCTGCAGGGTTCCGTAAGTGCCCACAGGTGTCTGTAGGGTTCCGTCGGGGTCTGTAGGGTTCCGTAGGCACCTGCAGTGTTCTGTAGGAGCCCATAGGGTTTTAGTGAGGTTCCGTTGTGTTGCTAAGGGTCTTGTAGAGTGCTGTCGGGTCCTGGAGTATTCTGTAGGGTTCCAGAGGGCCTCATAGGGTTCCATCGAAATCTATAGGGTTCCCTAGGGGCCCATAGAGTCCCGTAGATTTCCGTAGGGACCTGTAGGGTTGTGTAAGTGCTCGCAGGGGTTGGTAGGAGCTTGTAGGGTTCCATAAGTTTCCAGAGGGTTGTGTAGGGTTCCGTAGGGGCCTGTGGTGTTCCCTAGGGGCCTGTAGAGTCTCATACGGTTCCGTAGGGGCCTGTGGTGTTCCCTAGGGGCCTGTAGAGTCTCGTACAGTTCCGTAGGGTCCTGTAGGTTTCCATAAGCGCCCGCAGAGGTCTGAAGGGGCCCGTACTGTGCCGTAAGGATCTATAGGGTTCCGTAGAGCTTCGTAGGTTCCCTAGAGGCCTGTGGAGTACCGCAGGAGCCAGTAGTGTTCCGTAGGGTCCTCTAGGGTTGAGTAAGTGCCCGCAGGAGTCTGTAGGAATCCGTGGGATTCTGTAAGGTTCTGGAGGGTTCTGCAGGGTTCCGCAGGGGCCCGTAGAGTTCCATAGTGGCTGGTAAAGTTCCCTAGGGCCCTGTACCGTTCCGTAACTGCCTGCAAGGGTCTTTAGGCTTCCGTAGGGGCTGGTAGGGTTCCATAAAGTTCCGTGGGTTCCTGCAGAGTTCTGCAAGTGCCCGCAAGGGCCTGTAGGGGCCCACAGTGTTTCTGCCAGGTTCCGTAGAGTTCCGTAGGGGCCATATTTTTCTGTAGTGGCTGGTAGTATTCCGTAGGGGTCTGTAGGGTTCCGTAGGCGCCTACAGTGTTCTGTAGGAGCCCATAGGGTTTTAGTGAGGTTCCGTTGTGTTGCTAAGGGTCTTGTAGAGTGCTGTTGGGTCCTGGAGTATTCTGTAGGGTTCCAGAGGGGCTCGTAGGGTTCCATCGAAATCTATAGGGTTCCCTAGGGGCCCATAGAGTCCCGTAGATTTCCGTAGGGACCTGTAGGGTTGTGTAAGTGCCCGCAGAAGTCTGTAGGAGTCTGTGGGATTTTGTAAGGTTCTGGAGGGTTCTGCAGGGTTCCGTAGGGGCCCGTAGAGTTCCGTAGTGGCTGGTAAAGTTCCGTAGGGCCCTGTGGGGTTCTGTATGGACCTGTAGGGTTCCGTAGGGGCCTGCAGGGTTCCGTAAGTGCCCACAGGTGTCTGTAGGGTTCCGTCGGGGTCTGTAGGGTTCCGTAGGCACCTGCAGTGTTCTGTAGGAGCCCATAGGGTTTTAGTGAGGTTCCGTTGTGTTGCTAAGGGTCTTGTAGAGTGCTGTCGGGTCCTGGAGTATTCTGTAGGGTTCCAGAGGGCCTCATAGGGTTCCATCGAAATCTATAGGGTTCCCTAGGGGCCCATAGAGTCCCGTAGATTGCCGTAGGGACCTGTAGGGTTGTGTAAGTGCTCGCAGGGGTTGGTAGGAGCTTGTAGGGTTCCATAAGTTTCCAGAGGGTTGTGTAGGGTTCCGTAGGGGCCTGTGGTGTTCCCTAGGGGCCTGTAGAGTCTCATACGGTTCCGTAGGGGCCTGTGGTGTTCCCTAGGGGCCTGTAGAGTCTCGTACAGTTCCGTAGGGTCCTGTAGGTTTCCATAAGCGCCCGCAGAGGTCTGAAGGGGCCCGTACTGTGCCGTAAGGATCTATAGGGTTCCGTAGAGCTTCGTAGGTTCCCTAGAGGCCTGTGGAGTACCGCAGGAGCCAGTAGTGTTCTGTAGGGGCCCGTAGGGTTCCTTCCATAGGAGCTGGCAGTGTTCCGTAGGGTCCTCTAGGGTTGAGTAAGTGCCCGCAGAAGTCTGTAGGAGTCTGTGGGATTCTGTAAGGTTCTGGAGGGTTCTGCAGGGTTCCGTAGGGGCCCCTAGAGTTCCGTAGTGGCTGGTAAAGTTCCGTAGGGCCCTGTGGGGTTCTGTATGGACCTGTAGGGTTCCGTAGGGGCCTGCAGGGTTCCGTAAGTGCCCGCAGGTGTCTGTAGGGTTCCGTAGGCACCTGCAGTGTTCTGTAGGAGCCCATAGGGTTTTAGTGAGGTTCCGTTGTGTTGCTAAGGGTCTTGTAGAGTGCTGTCGGGTCCTGGAGTATTCTGTAGGGTTCCAGAGGGCCTCATAGGGTTCCATCGAAATCTATAGGGTTCCCTAGGGGCCCATAGAGTCCCGTAGATTGCTGTAGGGACCTGTAGGGTTGTGTAAGTGCTCGCAGGGGTTGGTAGGAGCTTGTAGGGTTCCATAAGTTTCCAGAGGGTTGTGTAGGGTTCCGTAGGGGCCTGTGGTGTTCCCTAGGGGCCTGTAGAGTCTCGTACGGTTCCGTAGGGGCCTGTGGTGTTCCCTAGGGGCCTGTAGAGTCTCGTACAGTTCCGTAGGGTCCTGTAGGTTTCCATAAGCGCCCGCAGAGGTCTGAAGGGGCCCGTACTGTGCCGTAAGGATCCATAGGGTTCCGTAGAGCTTCGTAGGTTCCCTAGAGGCCTCTGGAGTACCGCAGGAGCCAGTAGTGTTCTGTAGGGGCCCGTAGGGTTCCTTCCATAGGAGCTGGCAGTGTTCCGTAGGGTCCTCTAGGGTTGAGTAAGTGCCCGCAGAAGTCTGTAGGAGTCTGTGGGATTCTGTAAGGTTCTGGAGGGTTCTGCAGGGTTCCGTAGGGGCCCCTAGAGTTCCGTAGTGGCTGGTAAAGTTCCGTAGGGCCCTGTGGGGTTCTGTATGGACCTGTAGGGTTCCGTAGGGGCCTGCAGGGTTCCGTAAGTGCCCGCAGGTGTCTGTAGGGTTCCGTAGGCACCTGCAGTGTTCTGTAGGAGCCCATAGGGTTTTAGTGAGGTTCCGTTGTGTTGCTAAGGGTCTTGTAGAGTGCTGTCGGGTCCTGGAGTATTCTGTAGGGTTCCAGAGGGCCTCATAGGGTTCCATCGAAATCTATAGGGTTCCCTAGGGGCCCATAGAGTCCCGTAGATTGCTGTAGGGACCTGTAGGGTTGTGTAAGTGCTCGCAGGGGTTGGTAGGAGCTTGTAGGGTTCCATAAGTTTCCAGAGGGTTGTGTAGGGTTCCGTAGGGGCCTGTGGTGTTCCCTAGGGGCCTGTAGAGTCTCGTACGGTTCCGTAGGGGCCTGTGGTGTTCCCTAGGGGCCTGTAGAGTCTCGTACAGTTCCGTAGGGTCCTGTAGGTTTCCATAAGCGCCCGCAGAGGTCTGAAGGGGCCCGTACTGTGCCGTAAGGATCCATAGGGTTCCGTAGAGCTTCGTAGGTTCCCTAGAGGCCTCTGGAGTACCGCAGGAGCCAGTAGTGTTCTGTAGGGGCCCGTAGGGTTCCTTCCATAGGAGCTGGCAGTGTTCCGTAGGGTCCTCTAGGGTTGAGTAAGTGCCCGCAGAAGTCTGTAGGAGTCTGTGGGATTCTGTAAGGTTCTGGAGGGTTCTGCAGGGTTCCGTAGGGGCCCGTAGAGTTCCGTAGTGGCTGGTAAAGTTCCGTAGGGCCCTGTGGGGTTCTGTATGGACCTGTAGGGTTCCGTAGGGGCCTGCAGGGTTCCGTAAGTGCCCGCAGGTGTCTGTAGGGTTCCGTAGGCACCTGCAGTGTTCTGTAGGAGCCCATAGGGTTTTAGTGAGGTTCCGTTGTGTTGCTAAGGGTCTTGTAGAGTGCTGTCGGGTCCTGGAGTATTCTGTAGGGTTCCAGAGGGCCTCATAGGGTTCCGTCGAAATCTGAAGGGTTCCCTAGGGGCCCGTAGAGTCCCATAGATTTCCGTAGGGGCCTGTAGGGTTATGTAAGTGCCCGCAGGGGTTGGTAGGAGCTTGTAGGGTGCCATATGTTTCCGGAGGGTTGTGTAGGGTTCCGTAGGGGCCTGTGGTGTTCCCTAGGGGCCTGTAGAGTCTCGTACAGTTTCGGTAGGGTCCTGTAGGTTTCCATAAGCGCCCGCAGAGGTCTGAAGGGGCCCGTACTGTGCCGTAAGGATCCATAGGGTTCCGTAGAGCTTTGTAGGTTCCCTAGAGGCCTCTGGAGTACCGCAGGAGCCAGTAGTGTTCCGTAGGGTCCTCTAGGGTTGAGTAAGTGCCCGCAGGAGTCTGTAGGAATCCGTGGGATTCTGTAAGGTTCTGGAGGGTTCTGCAGGGTTCCGCAGGGGCCCGTAGAGTTCCATAGTGGCTGGTAAAGTTCCCTAGGGCCCTGTACCGTTCCGTAACTGCCTGCAAGGGTCTTTAGGCTTCCGTAGGGGCTGGTAGGGTTCTATAAAGGTCCGTGGGTTCCTGCAGAGTTCTGCAAGTGCCCGCAAGGGCCTGTAGGGGCCCACAGTGTTTCTGCCAGGTTCCGTAGAGTTCCGTAGGGGCCATATTTTTCTGTAGTGGCTGGTAGTATTCCGTAGGGGTCTGTAGGGTTCCGTAGGCGCCTACAGTGTTCTGTAGGAGCCCATAGGGTTTTAGTGAGGTTCCGTTGTGTTGCTAAGGGTCTTGTAGAGTGCTGTCGGGTCCTGGAGTATTCTGTAGGGTTCCAGAGGGGCTCGTAGGGTTCCATCGAAATCTATAGGGTTCCCTAGGGGCCCATAGAGTCCCGTAGATTTCCGTAGGGACCTGTAGGGTTGTGTAAGTGCCCGCAGAAGTCTGTAGGAGTCTGTGGGATTTTGTAAGGTTCTGGAGGGTTCTGCAGGGTTCCGTAGGGGCCCGTAGAGTTCCGTAGTGGCTGGTAAAGTTCCGTAGGGCCCTGTGGGGTTCTGTATGGACCTGTAGGGTTCCGTAGGGGCCTGCAGGGTTCCGTAAGTGCCCGCAGGTGTCTGTAGGGTTCCGTCGGGGTCTGTAGGGTTCCGTAGGCACCTGCAGTGTTCTGTAGGAGCCCATAGGGTTTTAGTGAGGTTCCGTTGTGTTGCTAAGGGTCTTGTAGAGTGCTGTCGGGTCCTGGAGTATTCTGTAGGGTTCCAGAGGGCCTCATAGGGTTCCATCGAAATCTATAGGGTTCCCTAGGGGCCCATAGAGTCCCGTAGATTGCTGTAGGGACCTGTAGGGTTGTGTAAGTGCTCGCAGGGGTTGGTAGGAGCTTGTAGGGTTCCATAAGTTTCCAGAGGGTTGTGTAGGGTTCCGTAGGGGCCTGTGGTGTTCCCTAGGGGCCTGTAGAGTCTCATACGGTTCCGTAGGGGCCTGTGGTGTTCTCTAGGGGCCTGTAGAGTCTCGTACAGTTCCGTAGGGTCCTGTAGGTTTCCATAAGCGCCCGCAGAGGTCTGAAGGGGCCCGTACTGTGCCGTAAGGATCTATAGGGTTCCGTAGAGCTTCGTAGGTTCCCTAGAGGCCTGTGGAGTACCGCAGGAGCCAGTAGTGTTCTGTAGGGGCCCGTAGGGTTCCTTCCATAGGAGCTGGCAGTGTTCCGTAGGGTCCTCTAGGGTTGAGTAAGTGCCCGCAGAAGTCTGTAGGAGTCTGTGGGATTCTGTAAGGTTCTGGAGGGTTCTGCAGGGTTCCGTAGGGGCCCCTAGAGTTCCGTAGTGGCTGGTAAAGTTCCGTAGGGCCCTGTGGGGTTCTGTATGGACCTGTAGGGTTCCGTAGGGGCCTGCAGGGTTCCGTAAGTGCCCGCAGGTGTCTGTAGGGTTCCGTAGGCACCTGCAGTGTTCTGTAGGAGCCCATAGGGTTTTAGTGAGGTTCTGTTGTGTTGCTAAGGGTCTTGTAGAGTGCTGTCGGGTCCTGGAGTATTCTGTAGGGTTCCAGAGGGCCTCATAGGGTTCCGTCGAAATCTGAAGGGTTCCCTAGGGGCCCGTAGAGTCCCGTAGATTTCCGTAGGGGCCTGTAGGGTTATGTAAGTGCCCGCAGGGGTTGGTAGGAGCTTGTAGGGTGCCATATGTTTCCGGAGGGTTGTGTAGGGTTCCGTAGGGGCCTGTGGTGTTCCCTAGGGGCCTGTAGAGTCTCGTACAGTTTCGGTAGGGTCCTGTAGGTTTCCATAAGCGCCCGCAGAGGTCTGAAGGGGCCCGTACTGTGCCGTAAGGATCCATAGGGTTCCGTAGAGCTTTGTAGGTTCCCTAGAGGCCTCTGGAGTACCGCAGGAGCCAGTAGTGTTCCGTAGGGTCCTCTAGGGTTGAGTAAGTGCCCGCAGGAGTCTGTAGGAATCCGTGGGATTCTGTAAGGTTCTGGAGGGTTCTGCAGGGTTCCGCAGGGGCCCGTAGAGTTCCATAGTGGCTGGTAAAGTTCCCTAGGGCCCTGTACCGTTCCGTAACTGCCTGCAAGGGTCTTTAGGCTTCCGTAGGGGCTGGTAGGGTTCTATAAAGTTCCGTGGGTTCCTGCAGAGTTCTGCAAGTGCCCGCAAGGGCCTGTAGGGGCCCACAGTGTTTCTGCCAGGTTCCGTAGAGTTCCGTAGGGGCCATATTTTTCTGTAGTGGCTGGTAGTATTCTGTAAGGGTCTGTAGGGTTCCGTAGGCGCCTACAGTGTTCTGTAGGAGCCCATAGGGTTTTAGTGAGGTTCCGTTGTGTTGCTAAGGGTCTTGTAGAGTGCTGTCGGGTCCTGGAGTATTCTGTAGGGTTCCAGAGGGGCTCGTAGGGTTCCATCGAAATCTATAGGGTTCCCTAGGGGCCCATAGAGTCCCGTAGATTTCCGTAGGGACCTGTAGGGTTGTGTAAGTGCCCGCAGAAGTCTGTAGGAGTCTGTGGGATTCTGTAAGGTTCTGGAGGGTTCCGCAGGGGCCCGTAGAGTTCCGTAGTGGCTGGTAAAGTTCCGTAGGGCCCTGTGGGGTTCTGTATGGACCTGTAGGGTTCCGTAGGGGCCTGCAGGGTTCCGTAATTGCCCGCAGGTGTCTGTAGGGTTCCGTAGGGGTCTGTAGGGTTCCGTAGGCACCTGCAGTGTTCTGTAGGAGCCCATAGGGTTTTAGTGAGGTTCCGTTGTGTTGCTAAGGGTCTTGTAGAGTGCTGTCGGGTCCTGGAGTATTCTGTAGGGTTCCAGAGGGCCTCATAGGGTTCCGTCGAAATCTGAAGGGTTCCCTAGGGGCCCGTAGAGTCCCGTAGATTTCCGTAGGGGCCTGTAGGGTTATGTAAGTGCCCGCAGAGGTTGGTAGGAGCTTGTAGGGTGCCATATGTTTCCGGAGGGTTGTGTAGGGTTCCGTAGGGGCCTGTGGTGTTCCCTAGGGGCCTGTAGAGTCTCGTACAGTTTCGGTAGGGTCCTGTAGGTTTCCATAAGCGCCCGCAGAGGTCTGAAGGGGCCCGTACTGTGCCGTAAGGATCCATAGGGTTCCGTAGAGCTTTGTAGGTTCCCTAGAGGCCTCTGGAGTACCGCAGGAGCCAGTAGTGTTCCGTAGGGTCCTCTAGGGTTGAGTAAGTGCCCGCAGGAGTCTGTAGGAATCCGTGGGATTCTGTAAGGTTCTGGAGGGTTCTGCAGGGTTCCGCAGGGGCCCGTAGAGTTCCATAGTGGCTGGTAAAGTTCCCTAGGGCCCTGTACCGTTCCGTAACTGCCTGCAAGGGTCTTTAGGCTTCCGTAGGGGCTGGTAGGGTTCCATAAAGTTCCGTGGGTTCCTGCAGAGTTCTGCAAGTGCCCGCAAGGGCCTGTAGGGGCGCACAGTGTTTCTGCCAGGTTCCGTAGAGTTCCGTAGGGGCCATATTTTTCTGTAGTGGCTGGTAGTATTCTGTAGGGGTCTGTAGGGTTCCGTAGGCGCCTACAGTGTTCTGTAGGAGCCCATAGGGTTTTAGTGAGGTTCCGTTGTGTTGCTAAGGGTCTTGTAGAGTGCTGTCGGGTCCTGGAGTATTCTGTAGGGTTCCATCGAAATCTATAGGGTTCCCTAGGGGCCCATAGAGTCCCGTAGATTTCCGTAGGGACCTGTAGGGTTGTGTAAGTGCCCGCAGAAGTCTGTAGGAGTCTGTGGGATTCTGTAAGGTTCTGGAGGGTTCTGCAGGGTTCCGTAGGGGCCCGTAGAGTTCCGTAGTGGCTGGTAAAGTTCCGTAGGGCCCTGTGGGGTTCTGTATGGACCTGTAGGGTTCCGTAGGGGCCTGCAGGGTTCCGTAAGTGCCCGCAGGTGTCTGTAGGGTTCCGTCGGGGTCTGTAGGGTTCCGTAGGCACCTGCAGTGTTCTGTAGGAGCCCATAGGGTTTTAGTGAGGTTCCGTTGTGTTGCTAAGGGTCTTGTAGAGTGCTGTCGGGTCCTGGAGTATTCTGTAGGGTTCCAGAGGGCCTCATAGGGTTCCATCGAAATCTATAGGGTTCCCTAGGGGCCCATAGAGTCCCGTAGATTTCCGTAGGGACCTGTAGGGTTGTGTAAGTGCTCGCAGGGGTTGGTAGGAGCTTGTAGGGTTCCATAAGTTTCCAGAGGGTTGTGTAGGGTTCCGTAGGGGCCTGTGGTGTTCCCTAGGGGCCTGTAGAGTCTCGTACGGTTCCGTAGGGGCCTGTGGTGTTCCCTAGGGGCCTGTAGAGTCTCGTACAGTTCCGTAGGGTCCTGTAGGTTTCCATAAGCGCCCGCAGAGGTCTGAAGGGGCCCGTACTGTGCCGTAAGGATCCATAGGGTTCCGTAGAGCTTCGTAGGTTCCCTAGAGGCCTCTGGAGTACCGCAGGAGCCAGTAGTGTTCTGTAGGGGCCCGTAGGGTTCCTTCCATAGGAGCTGGCAGTGTTCCGTAGGGTCCTCTAGGGTTGAGTAAGTGCCCGCAGAAGTCTGTAGGAGTCTGTGGGATTCTGTAAGGTTCTGGAGGGTTCTGCAGGGTTCCGTAGGGGCCCGTAGAGTTCCGTAGTGGCTGGTAAAGTTCCGTAGGGCCCTGTGGGGTTCTGTATGGACCTGTAGGGTTCCGTAGGGGCCTGCAGGGTTCCGTAAGTGCCCGCAGGTGTCTGTAGGGTTCCGTAGGCACCTGCAGTGTTCTGTAGGAGCCCATAGGGTTTTAGTGAGGTTCCGTTGTGTCGCTAAGGGTCTTGTAGAGTGCTGTCGGGTCCTGGAGTATTCTGTAGGGTTCCAGAGGGCCTCATAGGGTTCCGTCGAAATCTGAAGGGTTCCCTATGGGCCCGTAGAGTCCCGTAGATTTCCGTAGGGGCCTGTAGGGTTATGTAAGTGCCCGCAGGGGTTGGTAGGAGCTTGTAGGGTGCCATATGTTTCCGGAGGGTTGTGTAGGGTTCCGTAGGGGCCTGTGGTGTTCCCTAGGGGCCTGTAGAGTCTCGTACAGTTTCGGTAGGGTCCTGTAGGTTTCCATAAGCGCCCGCAGAGGTCTGAAGGGGCCCGTACTGTGCCGTAAGGATCCATAGGGTTCCGTAGAGCTTTGTAGGTTCCCTAGAGGCCTCTGGAGTACCGCAGGAGCCAGTAGTGTTCCGTAGGGTCCTCTAGGGTTGAGTAAGTGCCCGCAGGAGTCTGTAGGAATCCGTGGGATTCTGTAAGGTTCTGGAGGGTTCTGCAGGGTTCCGCAGGGGCCCGTAGAGTTCCATAGTGGCTGGTAAAGTTCCCTAGGGCCCTGTACCGTTCCGTAACTGCCTGCAAGGGTCTTTAGGCTTCCGTAGGGGCTGGTAGGGTTCTATAAAGTTCCGTGGGTTCCTGCAGAGTTCTGCAAGTGCCCGCAAGGGCCTGTAGGGGCGCACAGTGTTTCTGCCAGGTTCCGTAGAGTTCCGTAGGGGCCATATTTTTCTGTAGTGGCTGGTAGTATTCCGTAGGGGTCTGTAGGGTTCCGTAGGCGCCTACAGTGTTCTGTAGGAGCCCATAGGGTTTTAGTGAGGTTCCGTTGTGTTGCTAAGGGTCTTGTAGAGTGCTGTCGGGTCCTGGAGTATTCTGTAGGGTTCCAGAGGGCCTCATAGGGTTCCATCGAAATCTATAGGGTTCCCTAGGGGCCCATAGAGTCCCGTAGATTTCCGTAGGGACCTGTAGGGTTGTGTAAGTGCCCGCAGAAGTCTGTAGGAGTCTGTGGGATTCTGTAAGGTTCTGGAGGGTTCTGCAGGGTTCCGTAGAGGCCCGTAGAGTTCCGTAGTGGCTGGTAAAGTTCCGTAGGGCCCTGTGGGGTTCTGTATGGACCTGTAGGGTTCCGTAGGGGCCTGCAGGGTTCCGTAAGTGCCCGCAGGTGTCTGTAGGGTTCCGTCGGGGTCTGTAGGGTTCCGTAGGCACCTGCAGTGTTCTGTAGGAGCCCATAGGGTTTTAGTGAGGTTCCGTTGTGTTGCTAAGGGTCTTGTAGAGTGCTGTCGGGTCCTGGAGTATTCTGTAGGGTTCCAGAGGGCCTCATAGGGTTCCATCGAAATCTATAGGGTTCCCTAGGGGCCCATAGAGTCCCGTAGATTGCTGTAGGGACCTGTAGGGTTGTGTAAGTGCTCGCAGGGGTTGGTAGGAGCTTGTAGGGTTCCATAAGTTTCCAGAGGGTTGTGTAGGGTTCCGTAGGGGCCTGTGGTGTTCCCTAGGGGCCTGTAGAGTCTCGTACGGTTCCGTAGGGGCCTGTGGTGTTCCCTAGGGGCCTGTAGAGTCTCGTACAGTTCCGTAGGGTCCTGTAGGTTTCCATAAGCGCCCGCAGAGGTCTGAAGGGGCCCGTACTGTGCCGTAAGGATCCATAGGGTTCCGTAGAGCTTCGTAGGTTCCCTAGAGGCCTCTGGAGTACCGCAGGAGCCAGTAGTGTTCTGTAGGGGCCCGTAGGGTTCCTTCCATAGGAGCTGGCAGTGTTCCGTAGGGTCCTCTAGGGTTGAGTAAGTGCCCGCAGAAGTCTGTAGGAGTCTGTGGGATTCTGTAAGGTTCTGGAGGGTTCTGCAGGGTTCCGTAGGGGCCCCTAGAGTTCCGTAGTGGCTGGTAAAGTTCCGTAGGGCCCTGTGGGGTTCTGTATGGACCTGTAGGGTTCCGTAGGGGCCTGCAGGGTTCCGTAAGTGCCCGCAGGTGTCTGTAGGGTTCCGTAGGCACCTGCAGTGTTCTGTAGGAGCCCATAGGGTTTTAGTGAGGTTCCGTTGTTTTGCTAAGGGTCTTGTAGAGTGCTGTCGGGTCCTGGAGTATTCTGTAGGGTTCCAGAGGGCCTCATAGGGTTCCATCGAAATCTATAGGGTTCCCTAGGGGCCCATAGAGTCCCGTAGATTTCCGTAGGGACCTGTAGGGTTGTGTAAGTGCTCGCAGGGGTTGGTAGGAGCTTGTAGGGTTCCATAAGTTTCCAGAGGGTTGTGTAGGGTTCCGTAGGGGCCTGTGGTGTTCCCTAGGGGCCTGTAGAGTCTCGTACGGTTCCGTAGGGGCCTGTGGTGTTCCCTAGGGGCCTGTAGAGTCTCGTACAGTTCCGTAGGGTCCTGTAGGTTTCCATAAGCGCCCGCAGAGGTCTGAAGGGGCCCGTACTGTGCCGTAAGGATCCATAGGGTTCCGTAGAGCTTCGTAGGTTCCCTAGAGGCCTCTGGAGTACCGCAGGAGCCAGTAGTGTTCTGTAGGGGCCCGTAGGGTTCCTTCCATAGGAGCTGGCAGTGTTCCGTAGGGTCCTCTAGGGTTGAGTAAGTGCCCGCAGAAGTCTGTAGGAGTCTGTGGGATTCTGTAAGGTTCTGGAGGGTTCTGCAGGGTTCCGTAGGGGCCCGTAGAGTTCCGTAGTGGCTGGTAAAGTTCCGTAGGGCCCTGTGGGGTTCTGTATGGACCTGTAGGGTTCCGTAGGGGCCTGCAGGGTTCCGTAAGTGCCCGCAGGTGTCTGTAGGGTTCCGTAGGCACCTGCAGTGTTCTGTAGGAGCCCATAGGGTTTTAGTGAGGTTCCGTTGTGTTGCTAAGGGTCTTGTAGAGTGCTGTCGGGTCCTGGAGTATTCTGTAGGGTTCCAGAGGGCCTCATAGGGTTCCGTCGAAATCTGAAGGGTTCCCTAGGGGCCCGTAGAGTCCCGTAGATTTCCGTAGGGGCCTGTAGGGTTATGTAAGTGCCCGCAGGGGTTGGTAGGAGCTTGTAGGGTGCCATATGTTTCCGGAGGGTTGTGTAGGGTTCCGTAGGGGCCTGTGGTGTTCCCTAGGGGCCTGTAGAGTCTCGTACAGTTTCGGTAGGGTCCTGTAGGTTTCCATAAGCGCCCGCAGAGGTCTGAAGGGGCCCGTACTGTGCCGTAAGGATCCATAGGGTTCCGTAGAGCTTTGTAGGTTCCCTAGAGGCCTCTGGAGTACCGCAGGAGCCAGTAGTGTTCCGTAGGGTCCTCTAGGGTTGAGTAAGTGCCCGCAGGAGTCTGTAGGAATCCGTGGGATTCTGTAAGGTTCTGGAGGGTTCTGCAGGGTTCCGCAGGGGCCCGTAGAGTTCCATAGTGGCTGGTAAAGTTCCCTAGGGCCCTGTACCGTTCCGTAACTGCCTGCAAGGGTCTTTAGGCTTCCGTAGGGGCTGGTAGGGTTCCATAAAGTTCCGTGGGTTCCTGCAGAGTTCTGCAAGTGCCCGCAAGGGCCTGTAGGGGCCCACAGTGTTTCTGCCAGGTTCCGTAGAGTTCCGTAGGGGCCATATTTTTCTGTAGTGGCTGGTAGTATTCCGTAGGGGTCTGTAGGGTTCCGTAGGCACCTACAGTGTTCTGTAGGAGCCCATAGGGTTTTAGTGAGGTTCCGTTGTGTTGCTAAGGGTCTTGTAGAGTGCTGTTGGGTCCTGGAGTATTCTGTAGGGTTCCAGAGGGGCTCGTAGGGTTCCATCGAAATCTATAGGGTTCCCTAGGGGCCCATAGAGTCCCGTAGATTTCCGTAGGGACCTGTAGGGTTGTGTAAGTGCCCGCAGAAGTCTGTAGGAGTCTGTGGGATTTTGTAAGGTTCTGGAGGGTTCTGCAGGGTTCCGTAGGGGCCCGTAGAGTTCCGTAGTGGCTGGTAAAGTTCCGTAGGGCCCTGTGGGGTTCTGTATGGACCTGTAGGGTTCCGTAGGGGCCTGCAGGGTTCCGTAAGTGCCCACAGGTGTCTGTAGGGTTCCGTCGGGGTCTGTAGGGTTCCGTAGGCACCTGCAGTGTTCTGTAGGAGCCCATAGGGTTTTAGTGAGGTTCCGTTGTGTTGCTAAGGGTCTTGTAGAGTGCTGTCGGGTCCTGGAGTATTCTGTAGGGTTCCAGAGGGCCTCATAGGGTTCCATCGAAATCTATAGGGTTCCCTAGGGGCCCATAGAGTCCCGTAGATTTCCGTAGGGACCTGTAGGGTTGTGTAAGTGCTCGCAGGGGTTGGTAGGAGCTTGTAGGGTTCCATAAGTTTCCAGAGGGTTGTGTAGGGTTCCGTAGGGGCCTGTGGTGTTCCCTAGGGGCCTGTAGAGTCTCATACGGTTCCGTAGGGGCCTGTGGTGTTCCCTAGGGGCCTGTAGAGTCTCGTACAGTTTCGGTAGGGTCCTGTAGGTTTCCATAAGCGCCCGCAGAGGTCTGAAGGGGCCCGTACTGTGCCGTAAGGATCCATAGGGTTCCGTAGAGCTTTGTAGGTTCCCTAGAGGCCTCTGGAGTACCGCAGGAGCCAGTAGTGTTCCGTAGGGTCCTCTAGGGTTGAGTAAGTGCCCGCAGGAGTCTGTAGGAATCCGTGGGATTCTGTAAGGTTCTGGAGGGTTCTGCAGGGTTCCGCAGGGGCCCGTAGAGTTCCATAGTGGCTGGTAAAGTTCCCTAGGGCCCTGTACCGTTCCGTAACTGCCTGCAAGGGTCTTTAGGCTTCCGTAGGGGCTGGTAGGGTTCTATAAAGTTCCGTGGGTTCCTGCAGAGTTCTGCAAGTGCCCGCAAGGGCCTGTAGGGGCGCACAGTGTTTCTGCCAGGTTCCGTAGAGTTCCGTAGGGGCCATATTTTTCTGTAGTGGCTGGTAGTATTCTGTAGGGGTCTGTAGGGTTCCGTAGGCGCCTACAGTGTTCTGTAGGAGCCCATAGGGTTTTAGTGAGGTTCCGTTGTGTTGCTAAGGGTCTTGTAGAGTGCTGTCGGGTCCTGGAGTATTCTGTAGGGTTCCAGAGGGCCTCATAGGGTTCCATCGAAATCTATAGGGTTCCCTAGGGGCCCATAGAGTCCCGTAGATTTCCGTAGGGACCTGTAGGGTTGTGTAAGTGCCCGCAGAAGTCTGTAGGAGTCTGTGGGATTCTGTAAGGTTCTGGAGGGTTCTGCAGGGTTCCGTAGAGGCCCGTAGAGTTCCGTAGTGGCTGGTAAAGTTCCGTAGGGCCCTGTGGGGTTCTGTATGGACCTGTAGGGTTCCGTAGGGGCCTGCAGGGTTCCGTAAGTGCCCGCAGGTGTCTGTAGGGTTCCGTCGGGGTCTGTAGGGTTCCGTAGGCACCTGCAGTGTTCTGTAGGAGCCCATAGGGTTTTAGTGAGGTTCCGTTGTGTTGCTAAGGGTCTTGTAGAGTGCTGTCGGGTCCTGGAGTATTCTGTAGGGTTCCAGAGGGCCTCATAGGGTTCCATCGAAATCTATAGGGTTCCCTAGGGGCCCATAGAGTCCCGTAGATTGCTGTAGGGACCTGTAGGGTTGTGTAAGTGCTCGCAGGGGTTGGTAGGAGCTTGTAGGGTTCCATAAGTTTCCAGAGGGTTGTGTAGGGTTCCGTAGGGGCCTGTGGTGTTCCCTAGGGGCCTGTAGAGTCTCGTACGGTTCCGTAGGGGCCTGTGGTGTTCCCTAGGGGCCTGTAGAGTCTCGTACAGTTCCGTAGGGTCCTGTAGGTTTCCATAAGCGCCCGCAGAGGTCTGAAGGGGCCCGTACTGTGCCGTAAGGATCCATAGGGTTCCGTAGAGCTTCGTAGGTTCCCTAGAGGCCTCTGGAGTACCGCAGGAGCCAGTAGTGTTCTGTAGGGGCCCGTAGGGTTCCTTCCATAGGAGCTGGCAGTGTTCCGTAGGGTCCTCTAGGGTTGAGTAAGTGCCCGCAGAAGTCTGTAGGAGTCTGTGGGATTCTGTAAGGTTCTGGAGGGTTCTGCAGGGTTCCGTAGGGGCCCGTAGAGTTCCGTAGTGGCTGGTAAAGTTCCGTAGGGCCCTGTGGGGTTCTGTATGGACCTGTAGGGTTCCGTAGGGGCCTGCAGGGTTCCGTAAGTGCCCGCAGGTGTCTGTAGGGTTCCGTAGGCACCTGCAGTGTTCTGTAGGAGCCCATAGGGTTTTAGTGAGGTTCCGTTGTTTTGCTAAGGGTCTTGTAGAGTGCTGTCGGGTCCTGGAGTATTCTGTAGGGTTCCAGAGGGCCTCATAGGGTTCCATCGAAATCTATAGGGTTCCCTAGGGGCCCATAGAGTCCCGTAGATTTCCGTACGGACCTGTAGGGTTGTGTAAGTGCTCGCAGGGGTTGGTAGGAGCTTGTAGGGTTCCATAAGTTTCCAGAGGGTTGTGTAGGGTTCCGTAGGGGCCTGTGGTGTTCCCTAGGGGCCTGTAGAGTCTCGTACGGTTCCGTAGGGGCCTGTGGTGTTCCCTAGGGGCCTGTAGAGTCTCGTACAGTTCCGTAGGGTCCTGTAGGTTTCCATAAGCGCCCGCAGAGGTCTGAAGGGGCCCGTACTGTGCCGTAAGGATCCATAGGGTTCCGTAGAGCTTCGTAGGTTCCCTAGAGGCCTCTGGAGTACCGCAGGAGCCAGTAGTGTTCTGTAGGGGCCCGTAGGGTTCCTTCCATAGGAGCTGGCAGTGTTCCGTAGGGTCCTCTAGGGTTGAGTAAGTGCCCGCAGAAGTCTGTAGGAGTCTGTGGGATTCTGTAAGGTTCTGGAGGGTTCTGCAGGGTTCCGTAGGGGCCCGTAGAGTTCCGTAGTGGCTGGTAAAGTTCCGTAGGGCCCTGTGGGGTTCTGTATGGACCTGTAGGGTTCCGTAGGGGCCTGCAGGGTTCCGTAAGTGCCCGCAGGTGTCTGTAGGGTTCCGTAGGCACCTGCAGTGTTCTGTAGGAGCCCATAGGGTTTTAGTGAGGTTCCGTTGTGTTGCTAAGGGTCTTGTAGAGTGCTGTCGGGTCCTGGAGTATTCTGTAGGGTTCCAGAGGGCCTCATAGGGTTCCGTCGAAATCTGAAGGGTTCCCTAGGGGCCCGTAGAGTCCCGTAGATTTCCGTAGGGGCCTGTAGGGTTATGTAAGTGCCCGCAGGGGTTGGTAGGAGCTTGTAGGGTGCCATATGTTTCCGGAGGGTTGTGTAGGGTTCCGTAGGGGCCTGTGGTGTTCCCTAGGGGCCTGTAGAGTCTCGTACAGTTTCGGTAGGGTCCTGTAGGTTTCCATAAGCGCCCGCAGAGGTCTGAAGGGGCCCGTACTGTGCCGTAAGGATCCATAGGGTTCCGTAGAGCTTTGTAGGTTCCCTAGAGGCCTCTGGAGTACCGCAGGAGCCAGTAGTGTTCCGTAGGGTCCTCTAGGGTTGAGTAAGTGCCCGCAGGAGTCTGTAGGAATCCGTGGGATTCTGTAAGGTTCTGGAGGGTTCTGCAGGGTTCCGCAGGGGCCCGTAGAGTTCCATAGTGGCTGGTAAAGTTCCCTAGGGCCCTGTACCGTTCCGTAACTGCCTGCAAGGGTCTTTAGGCTTCCGTAGGGGCTGGTAGGGTTCCATAAAGTTCCGTGGGTTCCTGCAGAGTTCTGCAAGTGCCCGCAAGGGCCTGTAGGGGCCCACAGTGTTTCTGCCAGGTTCCGTAGAGTTCCGTAGGGGCCATATTTTTCTGTAGTGGCTGGTAGTATTCCGTAGGGGTCTGTAGGGTTCCGTAGGCACCTACAGTGTTCTGTAGGAGCCCATAGGGTTTTAGTGAGGTTCCGTTGTGTTGCTAAGGGTCTTGTAGAGTGCTGTTGGGTCCTGGAGTATTCTGTAGGGTTCCAGAGGGGCTCGTAGGGTTCCATCGAAATCTATAGGGTTCCCTAGGGGCCCATAGAGTCCCGTAGATTTCCGTAGGGACCTGTAGGGTTGTGTAAGTGCCCGCAGAAGTCTGTAGGAGTCTGTGGGATTTTGTAAGGTTCTGGAGGGTTCTGCAGGGTTCCGTAGGGGCCCGTAGAGTTCCGTAGTGGCTGGTAAAGTTCCGTAGGGCCCTGTGGGGTTCTGTATGGACCTGTAGGGTTCCGTAGGGGCCTGCAGGGTTCCGTAAGTGCCCACAGGTGTCTGTAGGGTTCCGTCGGGGTCTGTAGGGTTCCGTAGGCACCTGCAGTGTTCTGTAGGAGCCCATAGGGTTTTAGTGAGGTTCCGTTGTGTTGCTAAGGGTCTTGTAGAGTGCTGTCGGGTCCTGGAGTATTCTGTAGGGTTCCAGAGGGCCTCATAGGGTTCCATCGAAATCTATAGGGTTCCCTAGGGGCCCATAGAGTCCCGTAGATTTCCGTAGGGACCTGTAGGGTTGTGTAAGTGCTCGCAGGGGTTGGTAGGAGCTTGTAGGGTTCCATAAGTTTCCAGAGGGTTGTGTAGGGTTCCGTAGGGGCCTGTGGTGTTCCCTAGGGGCCTGTAGAGTCTCGTACGGTTCCGTAGGGGCCTGTGGTGTTCCCTAGGGGCCTGTAGAGTCTCGTACAGTTCCGTAGGGTCCTGTAGGTTTCCATAAGCGCCCGCAGAGGTCTGAAGGGGCCCGTACTGTGCCGTAAGGATCCATAGGGTTCCGTAGAGCTTCGTAGGTTCCCTAGAGGCCTCTGGAGTACCGCAGGAGCCAGTAGTGTTCTGTAGGGGCCCGTAGGGTTCCTTCCATAGGAGCTGGCAGTGTTCCGTAGGGTCCTCTAGGGTTGAGTAAGTGCCCGCAGAAGTCTGTAGGAGTCTGTGGGATTCTGTAAGGTTCTGGAGGGTTCTGCAGGGTTCCGTAGGGGCCCCTAGAGTTCCGTAGTGGCTGGTAAAGTTCCGTAGGGCCCTGTGGGGTTCTGTATGGACCTGTAGGGTTCCGTAGGGGCCTGCAGGGTTCCGTAAGTGCCCGCAGGTGTCTGTAGGGTTCCGTAGGCACCTGCAGTGTTCTGTAGGAGCCCATAGGGTTTTAGTGAGGTTCCGTTGTGTTGCTAAGGGTCTTGTAGAGTGCTGTCGGGTCCTGGAGTATTCTGTAGGGTTCCAGAGGGCCTCATAGGGTTCCGTCGAAATCTGAAGGGTTCCCTAGGGGCCCGTAGAGTCCCGTAGATTTCCGTAGGGGCCTGTAGGGTTATGTAAGTGCCCGCAGGGGTTGGTAGGAGCTTGTAGGGTGCCATATGTTTCCGGAGGGTTGTGTAGGGTTCCGTAGGGGCCTGTGGTGTTCCCTAGGGGCCTGTAGAGTCTCGTACAGTTTCGGTAGGGTCCTGTAGGTTTCCATAAGCGCCCGCAGAGGTCTGAAGGGGCCCGTACTGTGCCGTAAGGATCCATAGGGTTCCGTAGAGCTTTGTAGGTTCCCTAGAGGCCTCTGGAGTACCGCAGGAGCCAGTAGTGTTCCGTAGGGTCCTCTAGGGTTGAGTAAGTGCCCGCAGGAGTCTGTAGGAATCCGTGGGATTCTGTAAGGTTCTGGAGGGTTCTGCAGGGTTCCGCAGGGGCCCGTAGAGTTCCATAGTGGCTGGTAAAGTTCCCTAGGGCCCTGTACCGTTCCGTAACTGCCTGCAAGGGTCTTTAGGCTTCCGTAGGGGCTGGTAGGGTTCCATAAAGTTCCGTGGGTTCCTGCAGAGTTCTGCAAGTGCCCGCAAGGGCCTGTAGGGGCCCACAGTGTTTCTGCCAGGTTCCGTAGAGTTCCGTAGGGGCCATATTTTTCTGTAGTGGCTGGTAGTATTCCGTAGGGGTCTGTAGGGTTCCGTAGGCGCCTACAGTGTTCTGTAGGAGCCCATAGGGTTTTAGTGAGGTTCCGTTGTGTTGCTAAGGGTCTTGTAGAGTGCTGTTGGGTCCTGGAGTATTCTGTAGGGTTCCAGAGGGGCTCGTAGGGTTCCATCGAAATCTATAGGGTTCCCTAGGGGCCCATAGAGTCCCGTAGATTTCCGTAGGGACCTGTAGGGTTGTGTAAGTGCCCGCAGAAGTCTGTAGGAGTCTGTGGGATTTTGTAAGGTTCTGGAGGGTTCTGCAGGGTTCCGTAGGGGCCCGTAGAGTTCCGTAGTGGCTGGTAAAGTTCCGTAGGGCCCTGTGGGGTTCTGTATGGACCTGTAGGGTTCCGTAGGGGCCTGCAGGGTTCCGTAAGTGCCCACAGGTGTCTGTAGGGTTCCGTCGGGGTCTGTAGGGTTCCGTAGGCACCTGCAGTGTTCTGTAGGAGCCCATAGGGTTTTAGTGAGGTTCCGTTGTGTTGCTAAGGGTCTTGTAGAGTGCTGTCGGGTCCTGGAGTATTCTGTAGGGTTCCAGAGGGCCTCATAGGGTTCCATCGAAATCTATAGGGTTCCCTAGGGGCCCATAGAGTCCCGTAGATTTCCGTAGGGACCTGTAGGGTTGTGTAAGTGCTCGCAGGGGTTGGTAGGAGCTTGTAGGGTTCCATAAGTTTCCAGAGGGTTGTGTAGGGTTCCGTAGGGGCCTGTGGTGTTCCCTAGGGGCCTGTAGAGTCTCATACGGTTCCGTAGGGGCCTGTGGTGTTCCCTAGGGGCCTGTAGAGTCTCGTACAGTTCCGTAGGGTCCTGTAGGTTTCCATAAGCGCCCGCAGAGGTCTGAAGGGGCCCGTACTGTGCCGTAAGGATCTATAGGGTTCCGTAGAGCTTCGTAGGTTCCCTAGAGGCCTGTGGAGTACCGCAGGAGCCAGTAGTGTTCTGTAGGGGCCCGTAGGGTTCCTTCCATAGGAGCTGGCAGTGTTCCGTAGGGTCCTCTAGGGTTGAGTAAGTGCCCGCAGAAGTCTGTAGGAGTCTGTGGGATTCTGTAAGGTTCTGGAGGGTTCTGCAGGGTTCCGTAGGGGCCCCTAGAGTTCCGTAGTGGCTGGTAAAGTTCCGTAGGGCCCTGTGGGGTTCTGTATGGACCTGTAGGGTTCCGTAGGGGCCTGCAGGGTTCCGTAAGTGCCCGCAGGTGTCTGTAGGGTTCCGTAGGCACCTGCAGTGTTCTGTAGGAGCCCATAGGGTTTTAGTGAGGTTCCGTTGTGTTGCTAAGGGTCTTGTAGAGTGCTGTCGGGTCCTGGAGTATTCTGTAGGGTTCCAGAGGGCCTCATAGGGTTCCATCGAAATCTATAGGGTTCCCTAGGGGCCCATAGAGTCCCGTAGATTGCTGTAGGGACCTGTAGGGTTGTGTAAGTGCTCGCAGGGGTTGGTAGGAGCTTGTAGGGTTCCATAAGTTTCCAGAGGGTTGTGTAGGGTTCCGTAGGGGCCTGTGGTGTTCCCTAGGGGCCTGTAGAGTCTCGTACGGTTCCGTAGGGGCCTGTGGTGTTCCCTAGGGGCCTGTAGAGTCTCGTACAGTTCCGTAGGGTCCTGTAGGTTTCCATAAGCGCCCGCAGAGGTCTGAAGGGGCCCGTACTGTGCCGTAAGGATCCATAGGGTTCCGTAGAGCTTCGTAGGTTCCCTAGAGGCCTCTGGAGTACCGCAGGAGCCAGTAGTGTTCTGTAGGGGCCCGTAGGGTTCCTTCCATAGGAGCTGGCAGTGTTCCGTAGGGTCCTCTAGGGTTGAGTAAGTGCCCGCAGAAGTCTGTAGGAGTCTGTGGGATTCTGTAAGGTTCTGGAGGGTTCTGCAGGGTTCCGTAGGGGCCCGTAGAGTTCCGTAGTGGCTGGTAAAGTTCCGTAGGGCCCTGTGGGGTTCTGTATGGACCTGTAGGGTTCCGTAGGGGCCTGCAGGGTTCCGTAAGTGCCCGCAGGTGTCTGTAGGGTTCCGTAGGCACCTGCAGTGTTCTGTAGGAGCCCATAGGGTTTTAGTGAGGTTCCGTTGTGTTGCTAAGGGTCTTGTAGAGTGCTGTCGGGTCCTGGAGTATTCTGTAGGGTTCCAGAGGGCCTCATAGGGTTCCGTCGAAATCTGAAGGGTTCCCTAGGGGCCCGTAGAGTCCCGTAGATTTCCGTAGGGGCCTGTAGGGTTATGTAAGTGCCCGCAGGGGTTGGTAGGAGCTTGTAGGGTGCCATATGTTTCCGGAGGGTTGTGTAGGGTTCCGTAGGGGCCTGTGGTGTTCCCTAGGGGCCTGTAGAGTCTCGTACAGTTTCGGTAGGGTCCTGTAGGTTTCCATAAGCGCCCGCAGAGGTCTGAAGGGGCCCGTACTGTGCCGTAAGGATCCATAGGGTTCCGTAGAGCTTTGTAGGTTCCCTAGAGGCCTCTGGAGTACCGCAGGAGCCAGTAGTGTTCCGTAGGGTCCTCTAGGGTTGAGTAAGTGCCCGCAGGAGTCTGTAGGAATCCGTGGGATTCTGTAAGGTTCTGGAGGGTTCTGCAGGGTTCCGCAGGGGCCCGTAGAGTTCCATAGTGGCTGGTAAAGTTCCCTAGGGCCCTGTACCGTTCCGTAACTGCCTGCAAGGGTCTTTAGGCTTCCGTAGGGGCTGGTAGGGTTCTATAAAGTTCCGTGGGTTCCTGCAGAGTTCTGCAAGTGCCCGCAAGGGCCTGTAGGGGCCCACAGTGTTTCTGCCAGGTTCCGTAGAGTTCCGTAGGGGCCATATTTTTCTGTAGTGGCTGGTAGTATTCCGTAGGGGTCTGTAGGGTTCCGTAGGCGCCTACAGTGTTCTGTAGGAGCCCATAGGGTTTTAGTGAGGTTCCGTTGTGTTGCTAAGGGTCTTGTAGAGTGCTGTCGGGTCCTGGAGTATTCTGTAGGGTTCCAGAGGGGCTCGTAGGGTTCCATCGAAATCTATAGGGTTCCCTAGGGGCCCATAGAGTCCCGTAGATTTCCGTAGGGACCTGTAGGGTTGTGTAAGTGCCCGCAGAAGTCTGTAGGAGTCTGTGGGATTTTGTAAGGTTCTGGAGGGTTCTGCAGGGTTCCGTAGGGGCCCGTAGAGTTCCGTAGCGGCTGGTAAAGTTCCGTAGGGCCCTGTGGGGTTCTGTATGGACCTGTAGGGTTCCGTAGGGGCCTGCAGGGTTCCGTAAGTGCCCGCAGGTG